>NC_054867.1:56681275-56846275 GCF_018320785.1 Cheilinus undulatus
TTGACACTAACAAATTTTGGGCTTTTTTTTTTTTTTTTTGTTATTTTTGGCACTTCTATTCCATTTCTGCTACTTTTTGAAATCCAATTTCACCACCTTTCCCAGCATTTTTTTTCCATTATTAACCCATTTTAGATCTTTTTAATGCATTAAATCTGTTTTAAACCAAAGGATTTACCTTTTTAAGAGGGACACTTACAACACAGATTAATTAAAACGATATTTGTTTCTTTGATGATTCAGGTTAAATATCAAATATCACAGCATTGACCAGGATTTTGCTGGCCCCCAGTCTGGCTGGGCCCCAGGAAGCTCTCCCATCTCCCCCTCATGGGCGGCCCGGTCTGCACATGATTATTCTAGATTGTTCATGGCTGTTCAGCCACCTTCAGGTACGATGGGGGTCCCCGCTCTCTGGCACCTTTATTTTGGGGGTCATGGGCTGAAAAGGTTGAGAACCTCTGGTCTAGAAACCAGTCCAGTCAGCAGTCCTCCCAGAGATGTCAAGTAACTAAGTACAAATACTTTGTTACTTTACTTAAGTAGAAATTTTGGGTATCTCTACTTTCCTGGAGTAATTATTTTTCAGCCTACTTTTTACTTCTACTCCTTACATTTTAAAAACAGCCTCGTTACTCCTATTTCATTTCACCTATCCAGGTAAATCTCGCCATCCTGATAGAGTGAGTTTGATTGTGGTTGGATGGGAAGTATAAACATAATACCATTCTGACACCCTATTGGTTTGTACGTGATCCATCTCACCTGCACACGACACAAATCACGCCACAGTGCAGCAAGGAAAGGGCTCACTAGTCTAGGTGTGCCTTGGGAATTTGTACAACCGTGCATTATTGCTTCAACTTTGTGGCAAGTACATCCTCTTTCAAAGAATTGTTTGCAATTTTTAATCATCTTTTTACCCCTTTTATGCTACTTTTAACCCATTTTTGCCATTATTTGGCCTCTTTTCTCCCTTTTTCCGTCCTTTTAACCCATCTTTCTCAACTTTTCTTGTCCATGGTCACCCATTATTGCTACCTTTTTGATATTTTTACTAGTTTTTGCCACTCTTTACCCATTGTCTGGTTTGTTTATTTAACCCAAGTTTGTTATAGTTGGGCCATTTTTTATTTTTTTTTAAATGTCATTACTTTTAATCCCTTTTAAATTGCACCTTTAAACCCATTATTGCAACATTGTGCCAATTTCTGATATTTTCGCCTTTGTTTGGCCACTTTTTCATCACTTTTAAGCCATTTTTACTACCTTTGCCAAGTTGTTTTACCTTATTGACACTTCTAACACGTTGTTGCCTCTGTTAACCAATTGTTTGGCCACTTTGTGCCAATTTTTGCTCATTTTTTACTTTGATTCACCTCTTTTTTCTCCAATTTTGCCATGTTTTTGCATCACTAACAATGTGAGTATGGTGCACCCTGAGATTTTGGCTTAGCCGTTGGCGTGCCTTGGGCAAAGAAAGTTTGAAAACCACTGATCTATACTTCTACCTGAGGAGTGAATGTGACTTTTGACACCTCTGAGTCTTCCCCATCATTGTGGTCGTGTGAACTGAACCGTAGAGGCTAAGGAAACCTTCCCAGATCCAGCTGTGATTTGGCCAAGTATGAGTGGGCCATAAATATTACAGCTGTCCCTGAAGGACTAACCTTCACAGATTATGTCCATCATCATCCTGATCACTGGGTCAGCAGGAGGAATATCTTTCTGCAAATGTACCCCTAACTACACATGCTGGACTCTTCAATAATGAACCAAAAAACAGCAGAAAAGGGCCGTTTATGGACGTGCCGATGCCACTGGTTAGGAATAATCCTGAGTTTGCACAGAGCTGCATATTTCTCTCAGACAAACGCCTCTCATAATAAAACTAAACTTCACTGTGTAAAAATGGATGCCCTGCTTTAATAGCGAGCTTTTGGGGGATGGACTTATGTGAAACAGTTGATAAATCCCAGAATGAAGGGGTCAGTCACCAGCTGAACCAGCGAGTGAGTCAGTCAGCCTGGAGGTTAGTATCAGAGCAGAAACCAGGCCAGTCAGTCAGTCTGCCACTCGGCCTGTAGGTGGCACATTAACCCACTTCTTCCCTGCCTGGTCTCCCTCCTCCTCCTCCTCCTCCTCCTCTCTTTGTGTCTACTGCTGTGAGAGCAAAATGTCCTGTTCTGCTGCTGTGATCCGCCCCACATCAGCTGCTGCACACAGAAACACCATAATCCAAACGTTTGAAACTCAGCAGAGGTCTACGCCTACTGAAGATCAGCAGCAGTTCACCTCTGTTTAGGGAAGCCTGGGGGTCACTTACACTCACTGAGAGTTATTTCCATGTGACAGACTCTGAACAAAGCTGTGATTATCCTGAAGAATGCAGAGAGCATGGAGGAAAGGCAGGCAGTGAAAACAAAGACATTAGGGCTGTTAATGTCCACGAGTGAGGACAGAGGAGGAGCTTTGTCCTTTAACCATAATAACAGAGATTATTATCACAGCAGATGACCTTAACTCCTCTTCAGTATATAGGGTAGTGCAGACTGCGCCTCTTCATCAGGATACCGGATGGCCAGCAGCTGTCCGTGCGTAAATGTCACAGAAAAGGCGTGTGAGCGCATTTAGATACCGGGATATCAATCAGCCAGCACCGGTCAGCAGGATGAAGGCGCGAGCTCGGGTTACGGGATTCCATGCCGAGAACTCACGTGAACCGAGCCTGACTCGCGCTCTGATTGGCTGGTGCTTCTGCACGTGTACCGGCGAATCCTTGTCCGTTATGTAACGTGAAGCGCACGAGAGGAGGGACAGAGGCTGAGGAGGAGGAGGAGGAGGAGGAGGAAGGAGGGCTGCAGTGTGGAGCTGTTTGGACTTCATTCATCCTGTTAACGCATTCATCAGTTTCAGAGCCATTAAAGCCTGAAAACACCAACCACAGCCAGAAAATCATCATTTTTATTTACATTTCTACTGAAATCCAAAAAATCTGAATTTCCATAGAATGTAACATTTACATATTTTTAGGTGTTTCTGGTTGCTGATAATCCACCTGAGGGCATGTTATCATTTATCAGATTGTATTCAGGTTTTATCTGTCATTTATTGATCATATTGATTAGATAGAGGCATCATTAAAGTATCAGAGATGATACAACAGGCTTTAAGGGGTTAATGCCATTCCTTTACGTTTAAATCCGCATTTCACTGAGTTTTTTATTTGCTTTGCAAACATTCAAATAAAAATAAAAACAATGAATAAAATACATGTTTGAATCAAAATTTGCAGTTACCTTTAAAATGCAAACATTACAGTAATATTTTTAAATATTACCATCATTTAAAATATTACAGTAATATTTTTAAATATTACCATCATTTAAAATATTACAGTAATATTTTTAATTATTACCATCATTTAGAATATTACAGTAATATTTTTAAATATTACCATCATTTAGAATATTACAGTAATATTTTTAAATATTACCATCATTTAAAATATTACAGTAATATTTTTAATTATTACCATCATTTAGAATATTACAGTAATATTTTTAAATATTACCATCATTTAGAATATTACAGTAATATTTTTAAATATTACCATCATTTAAAATATTACAGTAATATTTTTAAATATTACCATCATTTAAAATATTACAGTAATATTTTTACATTTGTATATTTACTTTTGACAGTCTCTACTTTCCTACAGATATCTTCCCTCATGCAGCATACTCTTGGTTTAATATGAATATTTCTGATCATTTGTTTTTATTTTTGCTGAATCTATTCTAACATGTCTTACCTTGGGTCTGCTCCAGGATCTCTGAGTTCTCACTGACAGGTGTTTTCTGTCGGCTATCCTTAACCAGCTGAGAATAAACACTCACAAACGTAGCACGCCGATCACCTTGGACTTTTCAAACTAAACTCTCGTCTGTAGACTGAAGCAGCGCTGACACTGGCAAACAGATAAATCAGTGCTAGCATGGTGTGGGCAGCCTTCTGGATCCATTAAAACTGAGACACTGGGATCTCTGGGACACTGGGACACTGGGACTCTGGGACACTGGGACTCTGGGACGTGTCACCATTTTAAAGTCATAAAGGTGAAAACATGGTCCATCTTAACTTTGAGCAACATCAAACACAAAAACAACAAAAATACATATTCTATTTTTTCTTTTTTTTCTATTCAATATTCTACTATTGTGGGCTATTCCATCATATGCCACCATGAAACTGAACCTTTAGCTCAGCTTTGACTCTTTATCGCCACGCAGGGTCCTGAAAAAAGGAGGATAGAAGAGAAAGGGAGGTGCATGATCCCAATGAACTCAATTCTACCTCTGCTTCAGAGCTGATGTGTTCCTGGTAGCCAGGAGGCTAGTGCTAACATCCATGGTAGCCAGGAGGCTAGTGCTGACATCCATGGTAGCCAGGAGGCTAGTGCTGACATCCATGGTAGCCAGGAGGCTAGTGCTGACATCCATGGTAGCCAGGAGGCTAGTGCTAGTGCTGACATCCATGGTAGCCAGGAGGCTGGTGCTGACATCCATGGTAGCCAGGAGGCTGGTGCTAACATCCATGGTAGCCAGGAGGCTAGTGCTAACATCCATGGTAGCCAGGAGGCTAGTGCTAACATCCATGGTAGCCAGGAGGCCAGTGCTAGTGCTGACATCCATGGTAGCCAGGAGGCTAGCTAGTGCTAACATCCATGGTAGCCAGGAGGCTAGTGCTGACATCCATGGTAGCCAGGAGGCTGGTGCTAACATCCATGGTAGCCAGGAGGCTAGCTAGTGCTAACATCCATGGTAGCCAGGAGGCTAGTGCTGACATCCATGGTAGCCAGGAGGCTAGTGCTAACATCCATGGTAGCCAGGAGGCTAGTGCTGACATCCATTGTAGCCAGGAGGCTAGTGCTAACATCCATGGTAGCCAGGAGGCTAGTGCTGACATCCATTGTAGCCAGGAGGCTAGTGCTAACATCCATGGTAGCCAGGAGGCTAGTGCTGACATCCATGGTAGCCAGGAGGCTAGTACTAACATCCATGGTAGCCAGGAGGCTAGCTAGTGCTAACATCCATGGTAGCCAGGAGGCTAGTGCTAGTGCTGACATCCATGGTAGCCAGGAGGCTAGCTAGTGCTAACATCCATGGTAGCCAGGAGGCTAGTGCTGACATCCATGGTAGCCAGGAGGCTGGTGCTAACATCCATGGTAGCCAGGAGGCCAGTGCTAGTGCTGACATCCATGGTAGCCAGGAGGCTAGCTAGTGCTAACATCCATGGTAGCCAGGAGGCTAGTGCTGACATCCATGGTAGCCAGGAGGCTAGTGCTAACATCCATGGTAGCCAGGAGGCTAGTGCTGACATCCATTGTAGCCAGGAGGCTAGTGCTAACATCCATGGTAGCCAGGAGGCTAGTACTAACATCCATGGTAGCCAGGAGGCTAGCTAGTGCTAACATCCATGGTAGCCAGGAGGCTAGTGCTAGTGCTGACATCCATGGTAGCCAGGAGGCTAGCTAGTGCTAACATCCATGGTAGCCAGGAGGCTAGTGCTGACATCCATGGTAGCCAGGAGGCTGGTGCTAACATCCATGGTAGCCAGGAGGCTAGCTAGTGCTAACATCCATGGTAGCCAGGAGGCTAGTGCTGACATCCATGGTAGCCAGGAGGCTAGTGCTAACATCCATGGTAGCCAGGAGGCTAGTGCTAACATCCATGGTAGCCAGGAGGCTAGTGCTGACATCCATGGTAGCCAGGAGGCTAGTGCTAACATCCATGGTAGCCAGGAGGCTAGCTAGTGCTAACATCCATGGTAGCCAGGAGGCTAGTGCTGACATCCATGGTAGCCAGGAGGCTAGTGCTAACATCCATGGTAGCCAGGAGGCTAGTGCTAGTGCTGACATCCATGGTAGCCAGGAGGCTAGCTAGTGCTAACATCCATGGTAGCCAGGAGGCTAGTGCTGACATCCATGGTAGCCAGGAGGCTGGTGCTAACATCCATGGTAGCCAGGAGGCTAGCTAGTGCTAACATCCATGGTAGCCAGGAGGCTAGTGCTAACATCCATGGTAGCCAGGAGGCTAGTGCTTACATCCATGGTAGCCAGGAGGCTAGTGCTGACATCCATGGTAGCCAGGAGGCTGGTGCTAACATCCATGGTAGCCAGGAGGCTAGTGCTAACATCCATGGTAGCCAGGAGGCTAGTGCTAGTGCTGACATCCATGGTAGCCAGGAGGCTAGCTAGTGCTAACATCCATGGTAGCCAGGAGGCTAGTGCTGACATCCATGGTAGCCAGGAGGCTAGTGCTGACATCCATGGTAGCCAGGAGGCTAGTGCTAACATCCATGGTAGCCAGGAGGCTAGTGCTAGTGCTGACATCCATGGTAGCCAGGAGGCTAGCTAGTGCTGACATCCATGGTAGCCAGGAGGCTAGTGCTGACATCCATGGTAGCCAGGAGGCTGGTGCTAACATCCATGGTAGCCAGGAGGCCAGTGCTAGTGCTGACATCCATGGTAGCCAGGAGGCTAGCTAGTGCTAACATCCATGGTAGCCAGGAGGCTAGTGCTGACATCCATGGTAGCCAGGAGGCTAGTGCTAACATCCATGGTAGCCAGGAGGCTAGTGCTGACATCCATGGTAGCCAGGAGGCTAGTGCTAACATCCATGGTAGCCAGGAGGCTAGTACTAACATCCATGGTAGCCAGGAGGCTAGCTAGTGCTAACATCCATGGTAGCCAGGAGGCTAGTGCTAGTGCTGACATCCATGGTAGCCAGGAGGCTAGCTAGTGCTAACATCCATGGTAGCCAGGAGGCTAGTGCTGACATCCATGGTAGCCAGGAGGCTAGTGCTAACATCCATGGTAGCCAGGAGGCTAGTGCTAACATCCATGGTAGCCAGGAGGCTAGTGCTGACATCCATGGTAGCCAGGAGGCTAGTGCTAACATCCATGGTAGCCAGGAGGCTAGCTAGTGCTAACATCCATGGTAGCCAGGAGGCTAGTGCTGACATCCATGGTAGCCAGGAGGCTAGTGCTAACATCCATGGTAGCCAGGAGGCTAGTGCTAGTGCTGACATCCATGGTAGCCAGGAGGCTAGCTAGTGCTAACATCCATGGTAGCCAGGAGGCTAGTGCTGACATCCATGGTAGCCAGGAGGCTGGTGCTAACATCCATGGTAGCCAGGAGGCTAGCTAGTGCTAACATCCATGGTAGCCAGGAGGCTAGTGCTAACATCCATGGTAGCCAGGAGGCTAGTGCTAGTGCTGACATCCATGGTAGCCAGGAGGCTAGTGCTGACATCCATGGTAGCCAGGAGGCTGGTGCTAACATCCATGGTAGCCAGGAGGCTAGTGCTAACATCCATGGTAGCCAGGAGGCTAGTGCTAGTGCTGACATCCATGGTAGCCAGGAGGCTAGCTAGTGCTAACATCCATGGTAGCCAGGAGGCTAGTGCTGACATCCATGGTAGCCAGGAGGCTAGTGCTGACATCCATGGTAGCCAGGAGGCTAGTGCTAACATCCATGGTAGCCAGGAGGCTAGTGCTAGTGCTGACATCCATGGTAGCCAGGAGGCTAGCTAGTGCTAAAATCCATGGTAGCCAGGAGGCTAGTGCTGACATCCATGGTAGCCAGGAGGCTGGTGCTAACATCCATGGTAGCCAGGAGGCTAGTGCTGACATCCATGGTAGCCAGGAGGCTGGTGCTAACATCCATGGTAGCCAGGAGGCTAGCTAGTGCTAACATCCATGGTAGCCAGGAGGCTAGAGCTGACATCCATGGTAGCCAGGAGGCTAGTGCTAACATCACTGATCCATGCACTGATAAGAATAAATCCCGTCTGAGGAGGGCCCTTTGGTTGATGCCTGCGTGGAGCTTGAACACAGGTTGCCCGGTCAACATGGGATTTATGGTCACTGTGCCCAAACATTATAGAATTTATTCACCTTTGTCATTGCAGATTGTGCACAAAATGCCCACATGAGTCCAGAGCTCGTCCAGAACTATGAAAGAATATTCTCCACGTTACCACTCACCAACCGAAGCTTGAACAGGTTATCAGAAAGGAAGATAAATCAGTTTTTGGAGGAGGAACGGGCACTCAGTGCAGTCTTCAGTGAACCTGGACCTTGGATCATACACGTTATAGCAGTGGTTCTCAAACTTGGGGTCAGGACCCCATTGGGGTCACAAGACACTGAGAGGGGGTCGCCAGCTTCCCTAAAAAAACTAAGAATATTTTTTAAATTACACTGCTGCCACTTTTTCCATTTTACACATTTTTTTGTCCATTTTAAAATCTTTCCACTACTTTCTCTCTGCCTGTTTTTGCCACTTCAGATTAATGTTGCCTCTGCTGACCCATTATATCCCATTTTACCCACATTTCACTATCTGATATGCCAATTTTTGCTAGTTAAACCAATTTTCTCTTTCTTAGTTAACACTTCTTCCCCAATTTATATCATTTTGCAATTCAGTTCAATTTTTTTCACTAAATTTTCACATATTTTTGCCAATTTAAAGCCATTTCAGCCACTTTGAATTCCCTGTTGCCATTATTTATGCCCATTTTTTTCCACTTTAACCCATTTTTGCCATTTTTATGTAATTGTTGCCACTTCTAACCCATTTCTGCTTCTTCTGAAATCCAATTTCGCCTCATTTCCACTTTTTTGCCATTTTTAAGTCATTTTAATCCTTTTTTTTTCTACAAAAGGGATTCACTTTTTTTAAGAAGGCTATTTACAACACAAATGACAAAAAGATACATATTTCTTGGATTAGAGTGGTTATTTTATCAGGTTAGATATAAATTATGGTCATTAGTTTGACTGGGCACCAGAAAGCTCTCCCATTAACCCCCTAATGGGTGACTTTGTCTGCAGATGACTATCCTAGAACGTTCATGGCTGTGCTGATCCACCTTCAGGTCCAGTGGGGTCCCCGGTCTCTGCCACCTTTATTTGGGGGGTTGCGGGCTGAAAAGGTTGAGGACCTCTGCGTTATAGGATAGAATGATAATCATAAAATGTGATGCAGCATGCCATCATACTGTTATTAAAGATTATTGTGCATTATTAATGTGTGTGTTTGTGGCTGACAGGCTGGGCTAGTTTATGGCTGCAGTTGTAGTAACAGCTCTGTAGGAGGAGGAGCTAGGCTTAAATGGATGGCTGGTGAAACACTCCTGCAAGAGTCGGAGCAGGACAACGTGGCTGTGAAAGCATGCAGCCTGTCTCACGGTCTGCTGTGTGTCTGCTGTTTACTACAGTTAAAGGGAGAAAGAGGCTGAGAACGCATGCAAGCCTTTAAACATGCAAAAACACCAAACAGGCTGACTGTACCGGCAGCACTCCCCACACAGTACTGTTGAACGCTCACGGTGACCAGTCACTAAAGATGATTTAATGTGATGAAACGCCTCCTTTAAACCGTGTTCTACTCTTAAACTACAATCAAGCGGTTAATGTAGCTTTGATGTTAATGTAGCTTTGATGTTAATGTAGCTTTGATGTTAAAGTAGCTTTAAGGTTAAAGTAGCTTTAAGGTTAATGTAGCTTTAGTGTTAATGTAGCTTTAAGGTTAATGTAGCTTTAGTGTTAATGTAGCTTTAAGGTTAATGTAGCTTTAGTGTTAATGTAGCTTTAGTGTTAATGTAGCTTTAATGTTAATGTAGCTTTAATGTTAAAGTAGCTTTAAGGTTAATGTAGCTTTAGTGTTAATGTAGCTTTAGTGTTAATGTAGCTTTAATGTTAATGTAGCTTTAATGTTAAAGTAGCTTTGATGTTAAAGTAGCTTTAAGGTTAATGTAGCTTTAGTGTTAATGTAGCTTTAAGGTTAATGTAGCTTTAGTGTTACTGTAGCCTTAATGTTAATGTAGCTTTAATGTTAATGTAGCTTTGATGTTAAAGTAGCTTTAAGGTTAATGTAGCTTTGATGTTAATGTAGCTTTAGTGTTAATGTAGCTTTAATGTTACTGTAGCTTTAATGTTAAAGTAGCTTTGATGTTAAAGTAGCTTTAAGGTTAATGTAGCTTTAGTGTTAATGTAGCTTTAAGGTTAATGTAGCTTTAGTGTTACTGTAGCCTTAATGTTAATGTAGCTGTGATGTTAATGTAGCTTTGATGTTAAAGTAGCTTTAGTGTTAATATAGCCTTAATGTAAATGTAGCTTTAATGTAAATGTAGCTTTAATGTTAATGTAGCTTTGATGTTAAAGTAGCTTTAATGTAAATGTAGCTTTGATGTTAATGAAGCTTTAGTGTTAATGTAGCTTTAGTGTTAATGTAGCTTTAGTGTTAATGTAGCCTTAATGTTAATGTAGCTTTAATGTTGATGTAGCTTTGATGTTAAAGTGGCTTTAAGGTTAATGTAGCTTTAGTGTTAATGTAGCCTTAATGTTAATGTAGCTTTAGTGTTAATGTAGTTTTGATGTTAAAGTAGCTTTAAGGTTAATGTAGCTTTGATGTTAATGTAGCTTTGATGTTAAAGTAGCTTTAATGTTAATGTAGCTTTGATGTTAATGTAGCTTTAATGTTAATGTAGCTTTAGTGTTAATGTAGCTTTAATGTTAATGTAGCTTTAGTGTTAATGTAGTTTTAGTGTTGTTGTAGTTTTAGTTTTATTGTAGTTTTAGTTTTATTGTAGTTTTAGTGCTGTTGTAGTTTTAGTTTTATTGTAGTTTTAGTGTTAATGTAGTTTTAGTGTTAATGTAGTTTTAGTTTTATTGTAGTTTTAGTTTTATTGTAGTTTTAGTTTTATTGTAGTTTTAGTGTTGTTGTAGTTTTAGTTTTATTGTAGTTTTAGTGTTAATGTAGTTTTAGTGTTGTTGTAGTTTTAGTTTTATTGTAGTTTTAGTGTTATTGTAGTTTTAGTGTTAATGTAGTTTTAGTTTTATTGTAGTTTTAGTGTTAATGTAGTTTTAGTGTTAATGTAGTTTTAGTGTTGTTGTAGTTTTAGTTTTATTGTAGTTTTAGTTTTATTGTAGTTTTAGTGTTAATGTAGTTTTAGTGTTATTGTAGTTTTAGTTTTATTGTAGTTTTAGTGTTAATGTAGTTTTAGTGTTAATGTAGCTTTAAGGTTAATGTAGCTTTAATGTTAATGTAGTTTTAGTGTTGTTGTAGTTTAAGTGTCATTGTAGTTTTAGTGTTATTGTAGTTTTAGTGTTATTGTAGTTTTAGTGTTAATGTAGTTTTAGTGTTATTGTAGTTTTAGTTTTATTGTAGTTTTAGTGTTAATGTAGCTTTAATGTTAATGTAGCTTTAATGTTAATGTAGTTTTAGTGTTGTTGTAGTTTAAGTGTCATTGTAGTTTTAGTGTTATTGTAGTTTTAGTGTTAATGTAGTTTTAGTGTTGTTGTAGTTTTAGTTTTATTGTAGTTTTAGTGTTAATGTAGCTTTAATGTTAATGTAGCTTTAATGTTAATGTAGTTTTAGTGTTGTTGTAGTTTTAGTTCTATTGTAGTTTTAGTGTTAATGTAGTTTCAGAATCATCCCGGAGTTCTTTGCTGGGCTGGCGTACTCCTCAGATCCAGAAGGACGGACCAGCAGACAGACAGGCAGTGAGACACCCGGCATCTCCGCACAATCCACGTGTGTTCTGTCCCAACTTTTACCCGCCACCATTTTCCTGGAATCCCTGCCTTGTTGTATCACTCCGCGACATAGACCCCAGCTTCAATGCGAAATTACTGAATACTACCTTAACGCACGTTCCTCCGCCTTTATTTATTCAGAAATGGAACGGAACCAGAACATATTAACCATATATTTGAATGTCATCGTGGACTTTTTGTTGGTTTTAACATTTTGGCGCGATTTTGGTGGTGGCGGAAGCACATTGGCGAGCACGCCACTTATAAACCGAGCGACCCCGTCGGCCACACCTACTCTGTCTGCTCGTAGCGGAGGAGAAGGAGAAAGAGAGGGCCGTAACACCATGCTGCCGTGCTCCAACTTTAATTTCACTCGCAGAAAATTACACGTACGTGGTCAGTGGTAGCGCTTCGCCCCTCCCTGTGGACTTTATCGGATATTTCGGACGTTTTCTCCGGTTTTCTTCACATTGACGCCCCGTCTGTAAGGACACTGAAAGGTAACTTGGTGCATGCGGGTGAACTGGGGGTACTTTATGTGGTCCAGCCTACAAATTTGGCGTTTAACTTCAGCGTTGCTGCTTTTAATGGAGCTTTTCTCTCCGTCAGTGCTGCAGTTTTGCCGTTCTAAGTGGTAAAAACTAGAAATGCCGGCTTTCACGTGGCGTTGTTTAACCCATGCGGAGTTTAAATGACCCCAGCAGCGGGTCAACCATTGAAACACTACGGACTTTGGGTTTTTCTTTAATACTATATGGCTTATTTTTTCAGGTCACTTTAAACCGACGCATATTTATGTCTTATTGCACGTTTGGCCTTTTTGTACATATCTCACATGAATGAAAATTCGCTTTGGAAAGGTGTACATTATGTTCCTTTTCTCTGTTACTAAGGTTTTAGCATGAAATGACGTGTTAAATGACACATGAGTGAATTTTCATTGAAAGTCTGACTTCTGAAGTGTCCCTGGAGCTGTCATATACACTGCACACGCTGTACCGAGACACGCCGGTGTTACGGTGCACTGGGCGACCGTGCTAACTGGTGACCTGAATACGAATCCCTCAGTAGATGTTGAAGTTACAACAGATGTCTCAGACTGAACACATGCCCTTTACTTTTTCTATAGAAGTGTGTTTTGATATTATTTCTGACATTCTCACAAAGAAAACTAAACAAAGAGGCAGTCTGAGACATCATCCCCTTTAACGGCTGTTGTAACTACGACAACCGCAGACGCAGCCGACTCAAAGTCTCCGGTTAACACGGCCACCATTCAAACCGTCACACCGGCGACTATCAGCGGTAACAGATGCTTCAGATTTTTCCGTTATGATATTTTTCACCATCATATTTGAAAGTAAAATACTAAGATGGCACTAATATGGCTTTTAATGGAAAACGTCAGTTATGACAAACTAGGACTACAGACCAAGCACTCAGCTCAAAGTCACCAATTAACAAGGTCACACTTATAACCGTAACACTGGTGCTCCTCTCATCTGTTAAGAACAGTATGTGGGTGTTAGGGTTGAACTGGGGAGATGCCAACATAAACACCATTAATGACTTAATTTCAGTGTCTTGTCAGGCGCAGACTGGTCTGTGTTTAAGTTCCTTTAAGGTGTCCCGGTCTGGGTCTGGCTCTGTCTGCAGCACACACTGCTGCTTTGTTCACTCACACAGACGTCTACACATGCACACATATGAGCATGAGAGCCCGTTTATTACAGGATTCCCCCGCTCTAAGTAGGGCTTCCTCTTTGTTTGTGTATTTAAATGATTGTGTAGTATTCAGAGTGATTTTGTATTACATGCAAAGTTTAATAAGTTATGTGAATGATTTACCTCAGCAGTGGAAAATGTCACGTCCTGGCTGGTTGATGTTAATGTACAGAGGTTTTTTAGGGTTTTAATGGCCTCTACCTAGACTCAGGTCTGTGTGCTCTGAGGTCTTGATTGCATGCTGGTGTGAAACAGCAGCTGAGGTGTGGAGTGTTCCCAAACAAAACTTTGTGTAAGCTTTTGTTTCTGCGTCAGCAGGCAGCCGGCTTCACCTCAGCTTGTTTTTATGAACCTAGTGAAAAGGAAAGATGTAAATAGTGGAAAAAGGTGTAAAATTTCTTTCGGGTCTCTCTCCCAGCTGTTCCTGTGATGTCATGGGGAGGGGGGAGATGCAAATCTTTGGGGTGATTTACGCTCTGGGGAGCAGTGGGCGGGGCTTAAGTGATGTAAACATAGATAAAGGTGGCACGCTGCCTTTTGGGCTCTCAGTGTGGGGAAACCACTTTACACTTTCACTACAACACGTGTCGCTGCTGCTGCTGCTGCTGGGATTTACCCCACTGTGCTGCTTCTACACACTACTGCCTCAAGGATTTATTTTTTCTTTCTCTACCTCTAAGATTTTCTGTGTTTTTGTCACAGATTTCATCATGTTGCAAAGCTTCGCTCAGTCGCAGGACTGGCTTTACTCCGAGCCGCTGCTGTTTGACGATGAGTTCTGCCAGAGTTTGATGAAGGATCTCCAGTCTTTGCCGACCCCCCCTCAGTCCCCTCCGATGAAGGCCGGAGTAGACGGCAGTAAGCCCCTCTCCAAGGAGGACCAGCTGAGCTACGTGTCGGACATCCTGCTGGAGGATCACGACATGCAGCTCTGGAACTACGACTTCTTCCACTCGGATGCTGCGGAGAAAGACGGCGAGCCCAGCCAGCCGTGTTCGCCGCTGGAGGAGAGCGGCGAGGATCTGTGGCAGTGCCTGGTAGCAGACAAGAGCCTGGACGAGAAGCTGGTGTCCACCATGCTGGGCTCCAGCCCGCTGCTGTCTGAAATCAACACCAGCATCTTCGAGGAGATCGCCGGCTCCACGCTCGACTGCCAGAACCTGATGGACACTCAGGAGACGAGCGAGTCCACGTCAGACTACGGCTCCACCGGGGGAGAGTTTTCCACATATTCATCCAGTGACTCTGGTGAGTTTGAAAAGTTATTTTCATGCTCAGTAGTTCTGTCAAAGTTTGGTACAATACTGGATTTTTTTGTCTGGGTGTGAGCTGGTTTAAAACTTCTTATTTTTAACTCTTTTCTACCATTTTAGGAAATATTTCTGCTTTTTCATACATTTATAAAACTTAGTTTGCCTTTCCAGGGTTAAAAAAAGAATTGTAATTTTTGCCGATGTGGAAGTTTTTTCATGTTAAACAAATTTTCAGATTTAAACTAGCCAGCTCAGTAGTTTCAATTTTAGCAGATAGATTTTTAAACTGAGACCGGGGAGCAGCGGTGGATTTATCTTACATTTGTGTGTCTGCAGGGAGATGCTGCCAAAGTGTGCAGAAAAGAACATAACGTCTGCAGTTTAAAAATGAGGATCAATCATGATTGGTGCGATTATTCTCGATTGTAAAGGAGCATTCCTCTTTTTAGTGTTCACTACCAGGGTTAAAGAACGACTCTGTTCCTTTGTTTCCTGACTTCCGGATCTGAAACTCCAAGCTCATAGAGGTTAATTTTAGATTTAATAAGATGATCATCTTTCTAAACGGTCCTCATGGATGTTTAACTCTGATAATCATCTCCGACCTTGTTCTAGAGCAGCTTATCAGTATAAACAGTCCTCACCTAGAGCGCCCTCCCTCCTATTTCATTGATAATTCCTGGTTAATGTTTAGTGGCGCTGAGCCCAAACTCGCTCTTTGAACTCATCTTATCTGCACGCCGGCCGCCCACCTGTAATCCTCAGGAACGTTTTTTTACTCTCGGATGTCATTTGAGCGTAGGCGGGGCTTTCACTCCTGACTGCCGCTAGGAGATGAGAGGGTTTATATGTGTGAGTCATGTTCAGCAGCTCCATCTATTACCACCTAATGAGTCATCTCAATGGCTTTAGAAACCACAGAAGAAGACTGCCGCTTATTCAATTATCCCCTGAAGATTAGTCAGGACTAAAAATAAGAAGTGTGTCTTTGTCCAAATAAAGCTGAATGTTTGACTTTATATACTCTGAGTTTATGGTACAGTCGATGAATGAACCCTGCAGCCCCTCTCAGTAACACTGATGCCCTCTAACTGCTGTAAGCTGCTGTGGATTCACGGCTGTTTACAGTCAAAGGAAATATCTGTGTGAGCGTAAGCTGAGCCCACATGTGTACGGTGTCCACACTGGTGTTTTTGGTGTCAGCTGAAACGTCACCACTCAGCAGATACGGTTACCTAAAGGGTCAAAAAACAAGGTTGTCCCTAGGCGTGTAAATTCCCACTGAAGTAAAGGAAAAACATGTGAACACAGCCGACTAGTCCAAAGTTAAACATAAACATCAGTAAGCAAACGGTTAAACAGTGTGACAGCGTTGTGATGCAGCGCTGCAGGCTGTCAATGCCTCTACATTCCTCAGCTGAACGTCATCACTAAATAACCCCACAGCTCCATCCCCGTGTCCTAGAGCTAAACCACGCCGTTCTATCAGACGCTCTCTGTGCTACAGCGGTTAGCGTTATGTCAGTGGAGAGCACTGATGCAGTGAGGCAGTACTGATTCAGAAGAACTACAGCGGTAACTAGTGGCTGGAAAGGGCATTACAGGAGTAGGACTGCAGGCTAGAACTGCTAAAAATGTGGATGAGGATTTTAACTGATTAATTCTGGAGCAGACGATAGAGGATCTGGTTTAGTACTGCTCTGTTAATCTAATCACTATGAGAATGACTATTCTTCTGCGTAGGTGCCTGCAGAAAACTTCATTTTTTAGAGAATACTTCCATGACCGCATCCTGCAGCACTAATCTGAGCGTAAATGCGTAGCCAGCCAATCGTGTGCATCCCTCGTTGTTCCAGAAACTCCTGACCTTTTGTTGTCTTTTCCTTTTACAGAAGAAGAGATCGATGTGGTCACAGTGGTGCGTTGTTCCTCCAGCCCCTCCCCTCTGCCCTCATTGGCTGACCTGTCCGCCCGTCAACAGAAGCAGGAAGAGGAGAAGCGAGCTCTCCAGCGCCACCACTTCGAGATCCAGCTGCAACACAACTACGCCGCACCGTGTCCCGCCTCACCGCCGCCTTCATCCAACAAGCGTGCGAGAGGCAGCGACGGCACGTCACGCTTCCATTACTCCTCGTCCCGTAGCTCGTCTTCGTCATCCTCCTCCTCCTCCTCTTCGTCGCGGTACAGCCACCACCACCACTCGTCCAGGAATTCAACAGAGACGGAGGACGAAGAGGAGCGGAGGCGGACGCACAATGTGATGGAGCGCCAGCGGCGAAACGAGCTGAAGAACTGCTTCATGCGTTTGAGAGACAACGTCCCCGAGCTGTCGCACAACGACAAAGCGTCAAAAGTGGTGATCCTGAAGAAGGCGAGAGACTGCATCTACGGCCTGGAGGACGAGAGCCACAGACTGCAAACCAAGAGGGACAAACTCCGAGCAAAACAGGAGGAGCTGAAGGCCAGACTGGAGCGGCTCCGCAGCTAATGGACCAATCACAGGCTTTGTTTCAGCTCAGGAGACTGTGTGTGTGTGTGTGTGTGTGTTGGGGGGTCAGGGAAGAGACATTGTACAAAGATGGTGGATAGGAGCGTCATGCTAAAAGAACGCACAAGTTTGAAGACATTTCATGGACTTGATAGAGAAGATTACTCAGTCTGGACTCAACCGTTGCTATAAATCCACACTCGTTGCCTCAGATCTGATCATTCTCATGCCTCGACTGCTGACTGTTGTAGAGAGTAGAGTTTTAAAGAGGGCGGAGAGAGCAGATATTTGTACTAAAGTCGGGCTGGAGGCACACTGAAACTCAAACCCTGGGTTCTGTTAGTTCATAAATGTCAGTTGTGTGTAATAACGGTCAGCCACATCAGCTCAGCAGCTGATTGAAACTTGAATAATGTTTTCAGGACGTCCCATAGCCATACTAACCAGTGATCCCTCCACTCTGACCAGTGTGTGATGCTGGCTTTCCAGTTATTCCTTCAGCTGCAGCGCCTTTATTCCAGATGTTGGGGTCAGTCAGAGGTTTCAGTGTGTCTCCAGCCCTGCTCGGCTTCAGGCGGACCTTTGGGCCCAACACCACTCTGTTATCAGGTTCAGTACTGTATAGAGCAGGGGTGATACTGTATGAATACAAAGGCTCAGCCTGGGTCAGCTCTCCTCCAGATCACCAGCTTCAGAGTATGTGTGGAGATGTTTGTGTGATGAAGAGTCATGATGAAGCTCTGACAGTAGCCATAATAAACAGCATTCAGGTTCTGAGGAGGCGGAGCTGGAGGGGGACTGAACCGTCGGCAGGGCTAACGTAGCAAATCAGCCAAAGTCGGGTTGAAAAAACCTCTGAATAACGTTTGCATGTCTGAAACAGAGACAGATCTTATTTAATGGTTCTGGTTGGAGGAAGCTGCAGTAGCAGCAGTGATACTGTGACGTTTTTCTAAGAGAAAAGGTTGATATTTTTATTCTTCTATGACCATAAACTCAGTGGAAACTGTTTCAATGTAACTGTGGTTCATTAATCGGCTCGTCAGACGTTTGATTCTGGCTCTGAACTTAAAAATCAGGATAATCCAGATTCGATTTCCCTGTAGCTTCATGTAAGCTGATGTTAGAAGGCACGATTTTAAGCAGAAGTGACACACACTCACAGGTCTATGATGATGAACGTTATCGTCCGTTGTAAACGAAGACTTAGGCGATGTATATTTGCTAAAGTAAGCCCCACCGATGAAACATTAGCAGACTTTAACTGGTGCCATCTCTGCCATAATGAAGCTGCTGCATGGGTCACAGGGATGCAGAACGTTAGAGTTTAATATTTAAGTTTGGAGAATAAAGGCGTAAATCTGTACCTGTTCACCAGGAGCCTGTTGTCTTTAAGCTTTCAGGTGTTTTGTTGGGCTCGTACTTTGGGCTGGATCTGAAGTTTGAAATATTGCCAATATTATGGATTAATGTGCTGTTTGTAATGATGGGAAGCATTTGCTTGTGTCAAATGTCTTAAATGCATCCTGTTATTTTTTTATGCTAATAGAGTTCTTCCTCTTGGGTCTGGCTGTACTTGAACAGACGTGTTCATTAGGAGTAATGAGTGGAGGTGTTTTTGATGTTTTTATGGTAAACCCTGTTCTGCCTTGAATGAATTCTGTTCAGGACTCCTCGTGTTCTTTTGTTGAACCTCACTGTCTTGTTAAAACCTCCATCGCTTCCAAAACAGCCATGAATTTTTCTAGCTTTGGATTTTTTCTTCCAAATATCCTGGATTATTTTAGTTTTCAGCCACATTTTTACAGTGAGGTTTTAACAGGACAGTGCTGGGATTTATTCTTATTTTTCTTAGCATGATAAAACCTACCTCCACCTGGCTTCAGTCTGGCCTGTAATATGTTGTTTTGGTTAATATTGTATAGATTTTTTTTTATTAAATGTAAATATTTTTGTTATTGTATCATAAATTATTTTTGTCATTTTTTTTCTTTGTTCCTTTAGATTTAAAAAATGTTATTCTTTACCAAACAGCACTTTTTTTTAAATATTGATGTAATTAAAGATTGAACGAGAGCTGGGAAGTCTGAGTAGTTTATTCAGAGAAATGATAAAGACAAACATTTGTAGAAACCCTCTCATCAAGGGGGATTTAGTTATGGCATCAGCTCACAGACTCGAATAAAAACATGAAAATAGCTAAATTAAATACAAAAATAGCAAAAATATTAAATCTTTACAAAAACACGAAAATAGCAATATTAAATATTTACACAAATAGCAATAATATTATATATGGTATAGATGTGAATAAAATCCCAGCTAATGTGCACATCTAAAAAAGAAACTTCCAGTCCTGATAATCATTTAGCACGCTGGTAACGACAGAGGGAAGCTGCACACTCTGGACAGGTGGTAGGTAAAATAATGATGAGATCAAACTTACTCTAAATGAAGTTCCTGCTCAGATGTCAAACTTTAAACCAATTTAACAAACCAGGAATTTTACAGGCAAACTTTGAACTTGAAGAATATGAGAAACATGTAAAATAACATTTCTGAAACTCTTTAACAAGTGTAAGGACAGGAATAACCTCAAAGACAGAAAAATACAAATCAAATCTCTGATTTGACTCAAGTCTTCTGGCCGCTGTAGTGAGAAACAGGCTAGTCCACACGAGGGCGGGTATTTCTGATGATAATAAACTTTGTTTGTAAAAGCAGAGGTTTACCAAGTAAGCTGACAATCACAGTTACCACAAACAGCAGAACACAAGAGAAAGACAAAACCCAGACAGCAGAAGAACCCATGAAAAACCACAAAACACTGCAACTCCAACATCATAAAGCCCAGCAGGACGTTATAAACACGAGATGGTGTCAGGTTAGAAAGATTCATACAAACCAGAAGATTCCTGAGTCAAAGTGAAACCAAGAATAAAAACCCAGAATAAGCTAGATGGAGCTTTTTCTGTGCTGTGCCTCCTACGGACTGTTTTAGCAGTCTGATAAATCACTGCTATGCTGCACTGTGTGACACGAATCTCATCCAACATCAAGACTGATGTGTGCTCAGGTAAAAGTCCAGGTAGTCTGTTGAAACTGACTCCAGTAGAAGGAAAAGTCCTGGTCTATAAATCTGCTCCAGTAAGGGTCAGAAGTATTGTAGACTGGAGCAGTATCTGAGGAGATCCTGAGGAGCTGTCCAGGTACACTCACACCTCTATAATACAGTAATAACAGTGGTAATTTAACTCAGAAAGTTACATTTAGTTCATTTAAATAGTTCATGTTTGTCCACACTGCTTAAAGCTAAAGAACACCTTTGACAGTGTGAAATATTTAACGATATGAGAGAGCTGCAGGGACTGTAGAGGTCAGGTGGGTCTCCTCTAAGAACAAAGCAGAACCTCAGATCAATAATAATGATGATGATGATGAAGGAGAGGGACTGTGCCACCTTTAGCAGCACCTTTAGTCACAGACAGGAAGTCTAACCTGGTGGATAACTTCACTCATGCTGCAGATGTGTCTCACATAAAAACAGTCCACCAGAAAGATGAGCTAAAGAACCCCAGCAGGATCACCGTGACATCCAAACACGACTAAACACACCTAAGACTCTGCCCAAGGGCATGATGGGTACAACCCACACACCTCCCCAGATCTGAAATGGCAGTGGGCGGAGCTTAGATCAGTAGCACTAACACTGGTGGATCAACAGTGTCAAATACCTCCAACACTGGAGATAAAACTTTGGAAGTTAAATCAACTCTGACTAGTTTAACCCTGAGATATCAGCTCTCCAGGTTCTACTGTGTGAGGATGTGATGGAGGATCAACCGGAGGAAACCGTACCAGAGTATGGTCCTCCAGTAAAGTTAGTCTGGTTTCAGCTGGCTTCAGTGGAAGTTAAAGAACTGATAAACCTGCTGAGTTAGAGTAATTAGTCAGTTTAACCCTCTGACCTCCAGCAGCATCTTCCTCCTATGTAGTTCTATAACCATGGATGGGATTAATCTAATCAATGATACTCTGGGTTAGAAATAACCTGTCCTCCCTCTGAAGATTGAGGAGCCTTGAGATTTTACGCTTTGACCACAAACGTCCCATCTTCTCTGGACTCAGAGTTTAGGTTCTTCCTGAATGTCGAGGAGAAAGGTTCATCTAAAAGCTGGAGCAGATCGGACTGACTCAGTGAGAACCGTCCAGGTCTCCCACAGCTGTGGTCTGTGCGGCCGCTCCCAGGTGTGCAGATTTCCTCTGTTTTCTCAGGGCAAAGTGTGAGGCGGCAGCAGGTAGGGGAGTTGTGCAACCTGCGCTCAGTCCATGTGTCGCTGTGTGCATGTGGAGCAGGTGGACATGTGCCAGGCAGGTGTGTGTGTTGGTGTGTGTGTGTTACGCTCTCCCCGGTATCCGTGTTATCTGGTTCCTGTGCTGCAAAGAGGTTTCCGCTGAATTCAGTCCAGGAGGTTTGTCGAACGAGCGGCCAAAAACTGAGGAGCCTGCAATGAAAAGTGTGTTTTTATCTGTTTTTTCTTAGTAATTTCTGTCATTATTGCATCAAAAGTGACAAAATAAATGGGTCAACAGACTGAAATTTGTATCAAATAGAGTAAAATAAATATTGGAGGGGGCTCTGCTCCTCCCCTAAAAATGTCCAAATGGTGTAGTCCAAAATTCATAAATAAGTTAGAATAGATAAATTCAGTTTAACCATAGTTAAAACATTGCTCATAACTGGGGAAATTACACTTTAAAAATACATTAAAATTCATATATATTTATAAAAAATGATGCCATGTCTGTTGTTTGGCCAGCCAGTTAAGGGGGGGCTGTGTAACACTCTTTCTGGGGGCCCAGGATCCCTCGCTACGCCCCTGGTTTATCCCTGCCTCTGCTCTGACTGAACGCTGGGCCACGGGCACGCGTACGCACCGCTGGTGCACGCTCACGGGCGTATCTGGCATGTGAAACTATACTAACTTATCACAGCTCTCCGTGGTACAGTCTGGGGCTGAACCATGTAGGAAAATATTCTCATTGTGATTTAATATGCGATTATTTCTTAAGTTCCTCTTCTCATGTATTTTCCAACAAAAACAATCAGTATTTCATCCTATAACCAACACAATATGAGATTAAATCAGGGCTGGACAATCTTCAAAAAATATGTGATGATTTTGACTCATTTTCAAATTGAATATAAACTGTTGTATAAAAGGGAATGATCATTTTACTATAACTCACATTTAACAAGAAAAACATACAAAAATGAGGAAAATAGGAATTTTTGTACCCCATTCTAAAAAAAATGCCACGACAATGAGTGCATGATATGTAATGCATAACGTCTCTGCTGCTGCAAAAAAGTTTAAACTGGTATTTAAAAAACTCTGTCCTCTTTCACATTAATATTATCATGTATTGTATTTTTTGTTTATTTTGCACAATTTTCTAAATTCTGTCCCAGCCACAACAACCAGCCCAACATAAATAAAGTAAACCTTTTTTACAGCGTTAATATCCCTGCTGTGTAAAAGTCCCCACTGAAACCCATTCAAACCAGTCCTTCTGATCCATACGCCATGAAGGCATGAATCATGCATGTTCTGGTTTCTGGGCTTCATTTGAGAGTCGGGGCTTTACATTTGCACCTGGACCATTTTTTTACCCTGTGATGTCACTTTTACCATATATGGGCGAGGGCAGGAAATCCATGTTTTCCCCCAGATTTCAGCGTTACACTGCCCTCTGCTCCCCTCCTCACTAACTCTCTGAGGTTTGTTTCAGTGCAGATCAGTGTGTGAGTCTGTGAGTGTGTCTGTGCAATCATCAGAAAATAAGTTATCTAATTTTCATGAAGGAACTTGAAAAAAAATCATTTTTGTGTGTTTTGCATCTAAAAATGCAGTGACATCATCAGTGAAACATGGCATTTAAAGGGTTAAAAACATTAAAATGAATGAGTATTTGACATTTATGGTGAGGGCTGACCTTAGATGTTAAAAATATAATTCAATAACAGTAAAACAATTTTGAGATGTATGATATTTATAACATGATTTAACCGAGTGTTTTTATGCACAGAAGGGTGAAAAACGTGAGTACAGAAAAACTAATAATGCATTTTAACCAATGATGCTATAATCAATGACATATGCCAGGCTGCAGTCATCCATGAATGAGTTATTCACTTTCAGTGTAGAATCTGCAAAAAAAAAAAAAAAAAAAAAAAAAATTGTGTTGTTTTCATCAAAAATTGTGTTTGTTTACATTACAAACATGGCAATTAAAGGGTTAAAAGATGTGACAATTATTGAGTATTTGGTATTTTTGTTAATGGCACAAGTTGATGAAACAAGGACAAAATGAAACATTTGAAAATAAACTAATATAACTTTTATATTTTCAGTAATAACCCCCTGTGCGTTTATCAGAGATCTGCAGATACCAGAGGGTTACCTAGAAACACCTCAGCTACATCCAGCTGGGGCTACAGCAGCTCTCACGAACACATCTCTGTCTCTGCTCGTTGTGAGTGTAGGGGACCCGCCCACACGGCAGCCTCTCGGGGATGACGTCACATGCAGCGCCGCAGGTGCAGAGTGTCCTAGTGCCGGTCAGTTTAGTGTCCCAATGAAAACAATGAAAACCAGCACTTTTTAAAAAAACAACCGGGACGGCCGGGACAGGACGTGAAAACAGGACATGTCCTGGGGAAACAGGACGTTCGTCACCCTAGCTCAGACCCCGCAGCTGCAGGTGCTAACTAGCCGACAGGTGCTAACTAGCCGACAGGTGCTAACTAGCCGACAGGTGCTAACTAGCCGATAGGTGCTAACTAGCCGATAGGTGCTAACTAGCTGACAGGTGCTAACTAGCCGACAGGTGCTAACTAGCTGCTGTCACACCCAGGTGATGATCACAGACATTAATCCTCTGAAATTCAGGGAGGAGCAGCATCACCAGATCAGGATCTAGCTCTCTCTAAAACCTCCATCAGGTCCAGGAAAGTCTTGACCTGCTAAAATCACAAACTGCAGATTTTCACCCTTCAGACGGATTTAAAACCCACCATGTCAGCAGTTTCATGGATCTGGAGAGACTAACGGACAGAGGACTACCCAGCCCTGAAGACTGGAAGGATGCTCTGTGAGACCATGTAAGCTGAGTAAACATCTCCAGGTAGGCTTCAGCTCACCTGTGATTAAATCAGAAAGATAATGGTGGATGCTCAGGGGCGTAGAGCTGATCCTACAGAGCTGCTGTCTGTCTGGGTTTTTGCAGACTATAATATTGTTGGCTATTCCACAGCCCTCCTGATGCTAAAGCCTGTTGGTGTTTGGTTTTTGAGGTGCTGCCAGCGTTCTGGTGATTCTTCTGCAGCTTTATTGTTCCTCACTTAGCAGACATTGGTGCTCCTCACTGTTGGCATGGATACAGAAATACTGATTTTTCATTGTTGTTAAAAGCTTTCCTAGAATAAAGGGTTTGGCTGATTGTACTTTAATGACTTTAATAGACCCTGAGAGAGAGCATTGTGTGTTAAGGTGAGGACAGAATCATCATTTGAAGCGTGTGAACCTTCCTCTGTTTAACTGTGTGTGTTATCATCATTTCTGGTGAACTCTGTGTTTCATCAATATGCAAAAATCCAGTCGTTGGAACTGACCAGGTAAAAACCCTGGTATAATTGTATGTTTTATTGTTTATTTCAATGCTTGGTAAAATGGATTCTCAATAATAAACAGAATATTTATTAACAGTCATGGTTCCAGTAGCTGTGGCTCTGATAAGTTTAGAGCTGATGATGAAGAGAGCAGTGATGATCCAGTTAGAGTCCTAGACAGTCCGGTCCGTTAAAACACAGAAGTCTACTGTTCGCCCTCTTCACTGATAACTGAGATACTCTGCCAGGACAGATGATCAGCTGATCGTTTTTATCACCTCTCTGTCATTTTCTGCCAGCAGTGCTAGCTGACTTATTATACCATCAAATATAAAAAATATATTCAAGGTAATATATAAATATTATATGGTTAAGCCAATTATTATGATATGGTTATAAGACTAGGCAGAGGTTGGCTGTTAGTGCTCACAAACAAAACACTGCAAGCTCAAAAACCAGGTAAGATCAGGCTGGAGGGCCCACAGTGTGGTGCTGTTATTTAAGCATTACTCAGAATGATTTATGTCAGCATTATTCAGAGTGATTTATGTCAGCATTATTCAGAGTGATTTATTTCAGCATTATTCAGAGTGATTTATGTCAGCATTATTCAGAGTGATTTATGTCAGCATTATTCAGAGTGATTTATTTCAGCATTATTCAGAGTGATTTACTTCAGCATTATTCAGAGTGATTTATTTCAGGATTATTCAGAGTGATTTATTTCAGCATTATTCAGACTCATTTATTTCAGCATTATTCAGAGTGATTTATTTCAGCATTATTCAGAGTGAAATATTTCAGGATTATTCAGAGTGATGTATTCCTGCATTATTCAGAGTGATTTATTTCAGCATTATTCAGAGTGAATTTTTTCAGGATTATTCAGAGTGAATTATTTCAGGATTATTCAGAGTGAATTATTTCAGCATTTTTCAGAGTGAATTATTTCAGGATTATTCAGAGTGATTTATTTCAGCATTATTCAGAGTGAATTATTTCAGCATTATTCAGAGTGATTTATTTCAGGATTATTCAAAGTGATTTACTTCAGGATTATTCAGAGTGATTTATTTCAGCATTATTCAGAGTGATTTATTTCAGGATTATTCAGAGTGATGTATTCCAGCATTATTCAGAGTTATTTATTTTAGCATTATTCAGAGTGAATTATTTCAGCATTATTCAGAGTGATTTATTTCAGGATTATTCAAAGTGATTTACTTCAGGATTATTCAGAGTGTTTTATTTCAGCATTATTCAGAGTGATTTATTTCAGGATTATTCAGACTCATTTATTTCAGCATTATTCAGAGTGATTTATGTCAGCATTATTTAGAGTGAATTATTTCAGCATTATTCAGAGTGATTTATGTCAGCATTATTCAGGGTGATTTATTTCAGGATTATTCAGAGTGATTTATTTCAGGATTATTCAGAGTGATGTATTCCCGCATTATTCAGAGTGATTTATTTCAGCATTATTCAGAGTGAATTTTTTCAGGATTATTCAGAGTGAATTATTTCAGCATTTTTCAGAGTGATTTATTTCAGGATTATTCAGAGTGAATTATTTCAGGATTATTCAGAGTGATTTATTTCAGCATTATTCAGAGTGAATTTTTTCAGGATTATTCAGAGTGAATTATTTCAGGATTATTCAGAGTGAATTATTTCAGCATTATTCAGAGTGATTTATTTCAGCATTATTCAGAGTGATTTATTTCAGCATTATTCAGAGTGATTTATGTCAGCATTATTCAGAGTGATTTATTTCAGGATTATTCAGAGTGATTTATGTCAGCATTATTCAGAGTGATTTATTTCAGGATTATTCAGAGTGATTTATTTCAGCATCATTCAGAGTGATTTATGTCAGCATTATTCAGAGTGATTTATTTCAGCATTATTCAGAGTGATTTATGTCAGCATTATTCAGAGTGATTTATTTCAGCATTATTCAGAGTGAATTATTTCAGCATTATTCAGAGTGATTTATGTCAGCATTATTCAGAGTGATTTATGTCAGCATTATTCAGAGTGAATTTTTTCAGGATTATTCAGAGTGAATTATTTCAGGATTATTCAGAGTGAATTATTTCAGCATTATTCAGAGTGATTTATGTCAGCATTATTCAGAGTGATTTATGTCAGCATTATTCAGAGTGATTTATGTCAGCATTATTCAGAGTGATTTATTTCAGCATTATTCAGAGTGATTTATGTCAGCATTATTCAGAGTGATTTATGTCAGCATTATTCAGAGTGAATTTTTTCAGGATTATTCGGAGTGAATTATTTCAGGATTATTCAGAGTGAATTATTTCAGCATTTTTCAGAGTGATTTATTTCAGCATTATTCAGAGTGATTTATTTCAGCATTATTCAGAGTGATTTATTTCAGGATTATTCAGAGTGATTTATTTCAGCATTATTCAGAGTGAATTATGTCAGCATTATTCAGAGTGATTTATTTCAGCATTATTCAGAGTGATTTATGTCAGCATTATTCAGAGTGATTTATTTCAGGATTATTCAGAGTGATTTATTTCAGCATTATTCAGACTCATTTATTTCAGCATTATTCAGAGTGATTTATTTCAGCATTATTCAGAGTGAAATATTTCAGGATTATTCAGAGTGATGTATTCCTGCATTATTCAGAGTGATTTATTTCAGCATTATTCAGAGTGAATTTTTTCAGGATTATTCAGAGTGAATTATTTCAGGATTATTCAGAGTGAATTATTTCAGCATTATTCAGAGTGATTTATGTCAGCATTATTCAGAGTGAATTATTTCAGCATTATTCAGAGTGATTTATTTCAGCATTATTCAGAGTGATTTATTTCAGGATTATTCAGAGTGATTTATTTCAGCATTATTCAGAGTGAATTATTTCAGCATTATTCAGAGTGATTTATTTCAGCATTATTCAGAGTGATTTATGTCAGCATTATTCAGAGTGATTTATTTCAGCATTATTCAGAGTGATTTATTTCAGCATTATTCAGAGTGATTTATGTCAGCATTATTCAGAGTGATTTATTTCAGCATTATTCAGAGTGATTTATTTCAGGATTATTCAGAGTGATTTATTTCAGCATTATTCAGAGTGATTTATTTCAGCATTATTCAGAGTGATTTATTTCAGCATTATTCAGAGTGATTTATTTCAGCATTATTCAGAGTGATTTATGTCAGCATTATTCAGAGTGATTTATTTCAGCATTATTCAGAGTGATTTATGTCAGCATTATTCAGAGTGATTTATGTCAGCATTATTCAGAGTGAATTTTTTCAGGATTATTCGGAGTGAATTATTTCAGGATTATTCAGAGTGAATTATTTCAGCATTTTTCAGAGTGATTTATTTCAGCATTATTCAGAGTGATTTATTTCAGCATTATTCAGAGTGATTTATTTCAGGATTATTCAGAGTGATTTATTTCAGCATTATTCAGAGTGAATTATTTCAGCATTATTCAGAGTGATTTATTTCAGCATTATTCAGAGTGATTTATGTCAGCATTATTCAGAGTGATTTATGTCAGCATTATTCAGAGTGATTTATTTCAGCATTATTCAGAGTGATTTACTTCAGCATTATTCAGAGTGATTTATTTCAGCATTATTCAGAGTGATTTATTTCAGCATTATTCAGACTCATTTATTTCAGCATTATTCAGAGTGATTTATTTCAGCATTATTCAGAGTGAAATATTTCAGGATTATTCAGAGTGATGTATTCCTGCATTATTCAGAGTGATTTATTTCAGCATTATTCAGAGTGATTTATTTCAGCATTATTCAGAGTGAAATATTTCAGGATTATTCAGAGTGATGTATTCCTGCATTATTCAGAGTGATTTATTTCAGCATTATTCAGAGTGAATTTTTTCAGGATTATTCAGAGTGAATTATTTCAGGATTATTCAGAGTGAATTATTTCAGCATTATTCAGAGTGATTTATTTCAGCATTATTCAGAGTGATTTATTTCAGCATTATTCAGAGTGATTTATTTCAGGATTATTCAGAGTGATTTATTTCAGCATTATTCAGAGTGAATTATTTCAGCATTATTCAGAGTGATTTATTTCAGCATTATTCAGAGTGATTTATGTCAGCATTATTCAGAGTGATTTATTTCAGGATTATTCAGAGTGATTTATTTCAGCATTATTCAGAGTGAATTATTTCAGCATTATTCAGAGTGATTTATTTCAGCATTATTCAGAGTGAATTTTTTCAGGATTATTCGGAGTGAATTATTTCAGGATTATTCAGAGTGAATTATTTCAGCATTATTGAGAGTGAATATTTCACGAGTATTCAGAGTGAATTATTTCAGGATTATTCAGAGTGAATTATTTCAGCATTATTCAGAGTGATTTATGTCAGCATTATTCAGAGTGAATTATTTCAGCATTATTCAGAGTGATTTATGTCAGCATTATTCAGAGTGATTTATTTCAGGATTATTCAGAGTGATTTATTTCAGCATTATTCAGAGTGATTTATGTCAGCATTATTCAGAGTGATTTATTTCAGCATTATTCAGAGTGATTTATGTCAGCATTATTCAGAGTGATTTATTTCAGCATTATTCAGAGTGAATTATTTCAGCATTATTCAGAGTGATTTATGTCAGCATTATTCAGAGTGATTTATGTCAGCATTATTCAGAGTGAATTTTTTCAGGATTATTCAGAGTGAATTATTTCAGGATTATTCAGAGTGAATTATTTCAGCATTATTCAGAGTGAATTATTTCAGGATTATTCAGAGTGAATTATTTCAGCATTATTCAGAGTGATTTATGTCAGCATTATTCAGAGTGATTTATGTCAGCATTATTCAGAGTGATTTATGTCAGCATTATTCAGAGTGATTTATGTCAGCATTATTCAGAGTGAATTTTTTCAGGATTATTCAGAGTGAATTATTTCAGGATTATTCAGAGTGAATTATTTCAGCATTTTTCAGAGTGATTTATTTCAGCATTATTCAGAGTGATTTATTTCAGGATTATTCAGAGTGATTTATTTCAGCATTATTCAGAGTGAATTATTTCAGCATTATTCAGAGTGATTTATGTCAGCATTATTCAGAGTGATTTATTTCAGCATTATTCAGAGTGATTTATGTCAGCATTATTCAGAGTGATTTATTTCAGCATTATTCAGAGTGATTTATTTCAGCATTATTCAGAGTGATTTATGTCAGCATTATTCAGAGTGATTTATTTCAGCATTATTCAGAGTGATTTATTTCAGCATTATTCAGAGTGAATTATTTCAGCATTATTCAGAGTGATTTATTTCAGCATTATTCATAGTTATTTATTCAGCATTATTCAGAGTGATTTATGTCAGCATTATTCAGAGTGAATTTTTTCAGGATTATTCAGAGTGAATTATTTCAGGATTATTCAGAGTGAATTATTTCAGCATTATTCAGAGTGATTTATTTCAGCATTATTCAGAGTGATTTATGTCAGCATTATTCAGAGTGATTTATTTCAGCATTATTCAGAGTGATTTATTTCAGCATTATTCAGAGTGATTTATTTCAGGATTATTCAGAGTGATTTACTTCAGGATTATTCAGAGTGAATTATTTCAGCATTATTCAGAGTGAATTATTTCAGCATTATTCAGAGTGATTTATTTCAGCATTATTCAGAGTGATTTATTTCAGCATTATTCAGAGTGAATTATTTCAGCATTATTCAGAGTGATTTATTTCAGCATTATTCAGAGTGATTTATGTCAGCATTATTCAGAGTGATTTATGTCAGCATTATTCAGAGTGATTTATTTCAGCATTATTCAGAGTGATTTACTTCAGCATTATTCAGAGTGATTTATTTCAGCATTATTCAGAGTGATTTATTTCAGCATTATTCAGACTCATTTATTTCAGCATTATTCAGAGTGATTTATTTCAGCATTATTCAGAGTGAAATATTTCAGGATTATTCAGAGTGATTTATGTCAGCATTATTCAGAGTGATTTATTTCAGCATTATTCAGAGTGATTTATGTCAGCATTATTCAGAGTGATTTATTTCAGGATTATTCAGAGTGATTTATTTCAGCATTATTCAGAGTGAATTATTTCAGCATTATTCAGAGTGATTTATTTCAGCATTATTCAGAGTGATTTATTTCAGCATTATTCAGAGTGATTTATTTCAGCATTATTCAGAGTGATTTATGTCAGCATTATTCAGAGTGATTTATTTCAGCATTATTCAGAGTGATTTATTTCAGCATTATTCAGAGTGAATTATTTCAGCATTATTCAGAGTGTTATTTATCAGATTATTCAGGTCTGGTGAATTTCATGTTATTCAGATTCACTCCAGACTCAAATTTTAGTCAGCTTATTCAGAGCAGAGTTTTTTTTGTTTTATTTAAGAATGTCAGCAGTGTGGTGTTAGTAATATCAGGACAGGTATTAGCATTAGTGTGTTTTATTCATTCAGATAGCAGATTGTCAGGGATATATAAATTTATTCACAGATTAGCGTGATTATTTCAGGAGTGAAGAGTGATATTTCCACACCATTTTTCAGTGTTTCTGCTGTTAGTGATTTAAGCATTATTCAGAGTGATTTATTTCAGTATTCAGAGGATTTTTATCTCAGCTTTAGTGATTCAGCTTTGATATATTTTAGAGTGAATTTATTCTGATGATAAACATGTCAGATATTTATCAGTCAGAGTGACTAAAAGCTCATAAGATAATAAAGAAAACATGAGTCAGCAGTTTATTCATAATAAAAGTCTTTTATTTCAGGCTGAGATTCAAACAGATTATTTTAGCATTAAGAACATGTCAGCATTATTTTCACTAGTGATTATTTCAGCAGTGCTTTTCAAGGCTATGTCAGCATTGTAAGTGATTTACATTATTCAGAGGATTTTTTATTTTCAGAGTGAAAAATTTCAGATTATTCTGAATATCAACAGACATTTGTGTTTCATGTGATTGTTATTTTACCAGAGTCTATGGTGATTTCATATTTTCATTCTGGCTGTATAGTCAGATGTGTCTGATTTGTTTTTCAGAGTATGAATTGATTTTTCAGCATTATTAATGATTATTCAGCATTATTCAGAGATTGTCAGCATTATTAAAGAGCAGCATTATTCAGATTTGTTTTCAGGTTTTAGAGTGAAATTTTGTTATTCAGAGTTTGATTTGACATTTGAAATATGAATGTACATTTTAGAACAATCAGCAGTCATTTTTAGTCTGGACTCAAAACACAGTGCAGATTATTCATAGGACAGTTAGTCAGATAAAGGTGATGCATTTCAGCATTCTCAGTGATTTATGTTATTGCATTATTGAGACAGCACAGATACTATCTAATGCTATTTTAAAACTCACCATGTGCTTCCTTTTATCTTTCCTTCACTCTTTTTTCAGCTTATTCTCAGTGATTTTCAGGGTGCTGTTCAAGTTTTATTTCAGCACATCAGAGTCAGATTTCAGCTCTGTCAGCGTTGATTTTTAGATTAGCAAATTTCAGATTACGTAATAATATTTGCATATCACAGCGCGATTCAGCAGGCAAAGGTTAAGATATTTCAAACAAGGTTCTTCACAGTATCAATTTATGAAACCAAGTCTCTTCCTTTAACGACACGCAGCGTGGGAGTAGACATACAGTGTTTTCTGTCTGCATTTACAAACTTCCAGCTTTCATAAAAGTTGAACAATTACAGAGCATTATCTGTGAATGATGTTTTCAGCAGTATTCAGGTAAATTTGTTAGTCTGTACATGTGCTATTTCAGTGCAAACACCATTGTTCATTTTCTTCCTACACAGTTTCAGCTCTAATGTGCATGTTTTGTGCATCCTTTCATTATCAATCATCAGTCTTTATTCTGCTTTTCTATTTGATGATTTCTTTTAATGCACACACCCACACACACACACACACACACACCCACCCCCACACACACACACCCACACACACACACACACACCCACCCCCACACACACACACCCACACACACACACCCACATACACACACACACACATGGACTTTGGTAGTTTTATGTCCACAAAGCGGCCTAGCTTAGCTCAGCATCGATTAGCTCTAGGGATGTAATGATATGAAAATATCATATAACGGTTATTGTGACCAAAATTATCACGGTTATCATTATTATCACGGTATTGTTGAAATGTGCTCAAAATGTTCAAAAAGTACTTATACACACACTGAAATCATTTAACCAAGTTTTTTTTAAATAAAATAAAATCACACACACAATGTACTTTGTTGGCAGAACATTAAAATATTAACATCAAACATACAAATGTGCAGTAAAGATGGCGCCTTATGGCCAGCAGAGGTAGCTGCACTTTGATCAGATCGTAGATAAGATCCAGGAATACTCTTCTTTACATTCAGGGCTCCAGACTAGACCTAGTCTGACAGATCTCAGAAAAACTGGTACAGAAGGAACACTTTCACTGTTTCATGTACCTTTGTGTACAATCTCTCTCTCTCTCTCTTGCTCGCTCTTTTGCTCTCTCTCTCTCTCTCGCTCACTCTCTCGCTCTTTCTCTCTCTCTCGCTCTCACTCTTTCGCTCTCTCTCTCTCTCTTTCTCTCTCTCTCGCTCTCACTCTTTCGCTCTCTCTCTCTCTCTTTCTCTCTCTCTCGCTCTCACTCTTTCGCTCTCTCTCTCCATGTTTTCAAACTGCACACGCACACCAGAGTCTCAGAGAGCGCTGCTCCTTCTTCTTCCACGGTGTTTAACGGCAGCTGACATCCGTGAAGTTGCATCTCTGCCGCAGAGCGCTGCGGCTTCTCCAGGAATTGAGCAGTATCACAGTGTGGTAATCAAACACGGTTTTAACGGTAATTAAAATTTAAAACGGTATTACTAACCGTCTCGAATTTTACCACGGTTTATAGTGATACCGATTATCGTTACATCCCTAATTAGCTCATTAAACTCTGATCTGACCCGTGCTTCCTCAGCTGATGTCTGTCCAGTCTCTCTCACTGTGACGGGACATCTGTGGGTTTTTAGAGATCCAGATCATGTGGTTCAGCTCAGTGGAGCTGGTTCCAGTTTGTTTGTATAAATGTGGAGAGAGGATGGAGGAAAGGAGTCTGGGAGTCAAACAGGAGCTAGCTACAGTAGCTCAGCTGTGTCATAGCGCATACTTGAACAGTAAAGTTGTAGCTCTGCACGATAACTATTTTTTTGGACCGATACTGATAACCGATAATTTCCTACTCCTGATGACCGATAACCGATATATTTTTTTCAATTGTTGATTTAACAAAATAAGTTAATTTGATGTTTTATGCACATCTGGGGGTAAGTTAATATGTAGTGAGCAAAGATATTTATAACTAATTTTAACTAATATCACTCGTGTTTTTCAAAAAACAAAGAACTGTCTGACTTTATAACTGTTATTATAGTTCACTTTTCTTAGTTAAACATTCATGTACCAAGTACAACAGACACACACACCTGACAGACGGTTTTCCCCCATAAAACCAAAAGCTAACAGGCTGTTATGCTGAACAATGGAGATATCTGGGGGTCTGTTTTATTTTTTGCTTATTCTGCACCCCTAAGCTCTCCTCCATTCCCATTCATTCCTACAGGCTCTCTGTCTGACGCCCATCATCTTTGTGATGCTAACCGTCTGTTAGCCTCAGGTTTGTGTTAGAGCTGTCAAACCAACATGAATCTTTCTTTTTCAGACCTGTTGTTTAATCCATCACCATAAGTTCAGCCTTCCCAGGACGGTCTGAGACCTGCAGTGATTTTTGAGTGTCCGCCCCCACTCAGAGCCACACATGAACCGCTAACTCCCACTCAGGAGATCTGCTGAGCTCAGGGCAGTCTGTCATTTGAAGCTTAAAATAAATGTATAAAGTAAGAGGAAAAAACTGCAAAATAGTCCACTTTTGGAGAAGAACCCTCTGCTGTTGCACGGGGCTGGCTATGGACCTGTTAGTGGTTCTACTGGTTTTAATCATGAAGCCTTTAAAACCCTGTTGGCTGGTGGTAAACGTAGGTGTAAATGTCTTTGGCTGACACTTTCCTACCATGAAAACTTCACCAGAGTTCTAGATCACATCAGAGACAGAGGGACAGACCTGAGACCTGATGAGGTCTGGGTGGAGCGGCTCTGGTGTTTACATGTGGTTCACTGACACAGATATTCTGACTCAGACCTGAGAGAGCAGGAGAGGGAAAATGCTGACAGAGTTATTTAACAGAGTTCACCTAAAAAGACCCTGAAGCTGGAGTTTATTTGATTTTCCAGAATGTTCAGGAAATAATGACAGAGCTCAGAGAGACGTTTATTACATAACTGGGTCCAAACCACCAACTGAACACAGACCAGGGTTAGGGTTAGACCAGGAGCCAGAGCAGTCACAGAGCTTCTATTTCAGATCTTTACTCTCCATCAGGACATTTGGGTTTAGATTGAATGAGAAGAACTTCAGTACAAAGACCAGAGGTCTCCTCTTTAGACCCAGACCTGGTCATCAGAGACCCTGTGTGCCTCTGGGACTGATAGAAACCTGTCCACAGGCTCAGTCTGAATTTAAACAGCTTCTTTAGTCTTAGTTTTAATCTTTAGACTAAATTCTCATCAGTTAGAGGATGATTTCACACCAACAGTGTTTGGTCCAGACTTTCATTTTGATCTGAACCACAGTGACAGGTGAGGAACCTCCCCTGGACCGTGGTCTGGACCAAACAGCCAGACCTTTATCTGACCTAAAGGGTGATCTCGGTGCAGACCAAACAGAACCAGAGTAAAGGGGTACCGTGTGATCGGCATGGCCATGGCTCCAGGATTCATCCTGTCCTCTCTGATCCTGCCTAAAGTAGTCTCTGATGAGGGATCATTTATCTTAGCTGGTACCAGTGCTCTCTAACAACCTCAGTCCTTATCAATACCACAACCAGTCCTCTCCTCCTCTGTATCAGGGTGCTTTCATGATCTGGTAGAGAGTTTTCCAGAACTCTTAGGTCTGTTGGTGAAAGAGTTCCAGTAGACTGGTCCAGCTCCAGCAGGACTGAGGGGGTCATGCTGGTCTGATGAGGTGAAGAAGGAGCAAAGCTTCCAAATTACAGTCTTTGTTCCAGCCTTCACCTGGGGTCGTGACCTTTGAGCAATGACTGAAAGAATGAGAGCACTAATACAGCCAGAGTGAGATTTCTCAGAAGGATGTCTGAGGTCGGCCTTAAGGCCCATTTATGCTCAGCGTTAAACATGAATGTAGATACAGACGCAGCCTTCTGTCCGTGCCGTTCTGTCCGTCTGTGTCTTTTATGCAGAGGTGCATTATCAACACCTCCTCCACAGTCGCCATGTTTGTTTTTGAGTTTGTTGTTGTCATAAACTTCTGACTTTTGGCTGCCCCCCCCCCCGTGGATGTATTGTTAACATGAAAGGACGCGTGGAAGTATGTCAGCAGTGACGGTAACATCTTTTGACAAGGACGGATACATTTTGGTACGTAAAGGGAGAATAAATGGGCCTTTAGAGAAAGAGGGAGGAGTTCAGACATCCAGAGGGAGCCCAGAGTGGAGCTGCTCCTCCTCCTCATAGCAAAGCTAAAGTTAAAAATGTGCAGAGGTGGACTCTCTGTCCATGTTTTCCTCTTTCTGTGAACAACCAGTCAGCTGCTCGCTACCGTGGGACCACCAGAAGATGGCCAGCAGTAGCCGGCCTACATGTCACCTCTACTGTAGCAGAGTCAGACCTGCTCCTGTCAGTAAGCTGGTCCTCTGCAGGGCAGGGACTCCAACAGTCCAGGTAAGCTGGACTACAGACTCTACTTTGTGTGAGTGAAGATCTGATGAAGTATTCAGACGATCATAAACATGAACCCTCTCCCAAATCTGAATTAAACATTTAAACGTGTCTTTTCACAACATTTTTTATTTTCAAGCCTGCAGGATCTGCAGGAACTCTGTGATTGTTGGATTTCCTGTCATGCAGTGAGCTCTGAGGGTATGAAAGCGTCCAGATTTCTACTAAAAAGCATGCATTGTTGAACCGTTGGTTTGAGTTTCACTGAGTTAAATCCACAGCGGTTGTATCGTTGCTGCCGTCACCGTGAGGCAGCTGATCTTCGTCATCATCCTCATCGTCATGTGTTCACGTTAAATCCGCGCTCGGGATGTGACTCAACAGCCAGTAAGACCTCCGTCCTTCCAGGCTGACGCAGCTGTCCTACATTTTTCTCATCTGTTACCCATTACCCAGAACCCTTTGCTCTGGTGCCCGGCCAGGAGCTTCCCCGAGGGACAGCGGCCAGCTCTGACGCTGCACTTCCTGTCTGCACGTCAGCGTGAGAGTCATGTTAAAATAATAAGACTATTATATCAGCGCTCCGCCACGAGTGTGAGACAGTGATCAGTGTGAGCTTCAGCTGGTTAGACTGGTTTACAAAGAGAGAGAATTACAGTCAGAGACAACCAGACTTTAATTTCAGCGCTGAATAACAGATCTGATTATTATCCATAATGTCAGAATGGTCCCAGGTTACCCATGGTTGTGGTCCTGTAGAGCAGAGGTTCTTACATTTACAGTCCATGACCCCCAGAGAGACCGGGACCCCCGCTGTACCTGAGGGTGCTTCAAACGTAGTCAAACACAGCCGTCACGTTCTAGAATATTCATGCACAGACTCTTATTTAAAGGTTTTTACACAGAACTTTGATTAGAGCTTAAATTTCACCAAATCACTGTGTTCTATTGACTTTTAATACATTTTACATTTATTTTTATAAAAACAGGTAAAATATACCATTTGAAATCACGTAAAATATTCTTTATTTTCTAAAGGCATGTGTTGAACCCCTCTCAGCGTCTCCTGACCCCCAGGTTCTGGTCTAGAGCAGGGATCCCAAACCTTTCAGCCCCTAACCCCAAAATAACCGCGTCAGAGATCAGGACCCCCACCTATCCCTGAAGGGGATAAGAGCAGCATGCTGCAGTAAGCTTCATGTAAAAACCTGCATTTTAGGAGGTTTTTATAACTTTCACTTATATTTAACACCTTAATGCCTGTTGTTGCATATTTGATCCATACTTTTATGACACCTCAATCTAATCAATATGCTCAATGAATTACTCAAAAAAAACTTCTGAATACAATCTGATAAATGATCAAAATGCCCTCAAGTGGATTATCAGTTACCAAAAACAGCTGATGAATGAAATGAATTACTAAAATATAATTGTTAAATTTCATGGAAATTTGGATTTTTTCAAATTTCAGTAGAAAGTTAAATGAACATTTCAGTTCCAAAAAATTCATATTTTTTGGCTGTTATTTGTGTTTTCAGACATTAAGGGGTTAAACACAAATATTAGTTGATAACTGTTTTTATTCTAAATTGAACTCTTTTTAAGTATATCTTTATAATAACAAATAAATTGGATTATTATAAATCATATTAAATTTCTCTTTGTTTACTGGAAAGCATCCCATGACCCCCCCTTCACTGTCTTGCGACCCCCCTGGGGGTCCCAACCCCCACTTTGGGACCCACTGGTCTAGAGGAACGGCTGTGTTGTGCATGTCTCTTTAGCGCTGTGCACACTTACTAGACGTGTGCAGAAGCAATCATAGCTTGCTGAAAGCCATCTCCTCCAGGGCCAGGGGAGTGAACCGTGCCTGAGCACGGATCGGGCTTTTGTGATGGCATCATGTCAGAGTGATTCTGACCAATCAGTGTTTGTCGTGATGAATATGCACAGGGTCATAGGTCATCAGGGGGTAGAAGATTGAGGATTGTCAATCATAGCTCCAGCCCAAGCTCTGTAGGTGATGCTAGAGGAAACGATGGTGGACTGGTCCCAGTCTCTTAGAGAGCAGGACCATAGGGACCATCTTTCCCTCCAGTAGAAGTGGAGGTACAGAAGTGAAAACACCAGGAGAATAAGCCGTGTTCATGTGCTTCTTTTTCTGTAAACAGAAGATCGGGAGGAAATGATACAAAGATCTGTTAAATGCTGTAGTTTAGGGAGCAAATATCCCACTGGTCAGTGTCTTTGTGGCCAGGTCAGGGTGTCAAACTAGAGAGAAGGCAGAGGAAAACTCAGACATGGCGGTCCTGTTGAAGCATCCACGGGTCGCCATGGTTACATGGTTGTTATGTCACAGGTAGAGGGTGTTGGTGGCTCCTGATGTTTGATGATGGACTGAGGATCATGTGGTCTGCTGGCGTGTGTTTGATCTGAAGGAGCCCTCGGCTGTAAACGGTGTCAGAGGTGTTGTGTGACGCGGCTCAGTGTCTTCATGTGTAAATGTGGCTGAGACTCAGCGGCTGCAGGTCTTGTTTACACCTCCCATCCCATCGTCCCTCTCATGTGTGAAAGTGGTCACCGTTAAACCATCGACACATCATTAGCGCGCCGAAGGAAGCAACCTGCTGTCAGTTTCACACGTCTGCATCCTCGCCGCCCTGCGCTGGCCTCGTTGGATCTTAGCTGTGAGGTGACACAGAGTCTGCTTCCTAAATCTGACTGAAGTTTCCAGGCATGCAGAGAAAAACACATCAGGTTACTGCAGACTCTGAGGAGGAACTCAGAGACCCTGCAAAGACCACCAGGATCGGACCGCTCTACCTACACATTTACAGGCTGGACTAACACGACACAGATGCATGAATGCTAGAGCAGTTTAATAACCCTAACCCTATCCACACAGACTCAGAGAGACTGAGACCTATCCACACAGACTCAGAGACTGAGACCTATCCACACAGACTCAGAGAGACTGAGACCTATCCACACAGACTCAGAGAGACTGAGACCTATCCACACAGACTCAGAGAGACTGAGACCTATCCACACAGACTCAGAGAGACTGAGACCTATCCACACAGACCCAGAGAGACTGAGACCTATCCACACAGACTCAGAGAGACTGAGACCTGATTTATAAAATCAGTGAAAGGGTAAACATGAAAACCTTTAAATGCCCATTGTTGATGATGTCTGTTCTTACATTTTTATTTATTTACGCCTCTTAATAACAAACAGATAAAGTTTCAGGTCTACAGGGTTTTATTTTATATATAATTACTTTATATATGGAGACATTTGCAGCTTTTTTGAGGCTCTTGGACCTTCTTGTTTGAGCCAAAGCTCCTCTTAAGGGAATTCTTTGGGTTACCAAAACCTGGTTCTGTGTTTTCTCTCTGTTCTCATTCACAGAAATAAACGCTGGTTTAAGTAGTATTTGAAGCTCTTATCTGGTCAATGACCAGCCGCCATGTTTACTGATGATCTCCATCATTGTATGTGCTGAAGAGACTTCCTCTAGTTCATACCTTCCTCTAAATGCACAGGTTGAAGCTTCATGCAGTCATTCCAGCAGGTTTCTGCAGATTTCTCATGCAGATGTGATCCTCTAGTCCTGCAGGATCTGCTGAAATCTCTACGACAGAGACACTCAACGCGTGGCTCTTTAATGTCTCCATTTGAAATATTATTCCCATAGCAAACCTCAGAAAAGGGAAACTTTGACCTCAGAAGTTATTCACATTAATCAGTTTGTTTCCCAGATTTATACAGAAGGCTTTAACTGTCAAACATCATTTACCATTTCTGCCACTTTAGTCCCATTTTGCCCTTTTTCATAATTTTTTTTTGCCACTTTTTGCACATTCAAGCTACTTTTTGTTAAAAAATACCACTTGTTTTTTCTTTTTCACCCATTTTTACAACTTCTCTTAGCCACTTTTGTCCCATTTTGCCCTTTTTCACCATTTTTACCCATTTAAGATACTCTCTACCATTTACTACCATGTTTTTTTTCTCATTTTTTGCCCATTTTTGTCACTTCTTTTTGCCCCTTTTCACCATTTTGTGCCACTTTTAACCCATTTAAGCTACCTTTTGCCATTAAATACCACTTGTTTCCTCTATTTTGCCCTATCTTGCCATTCTTTACTGCTTTTTGCTCATTTTAGTCACTTTTCTCTCATTTTAGCCACATTTTACCACTTTTTGACCATTTTTTGCCACTTTTGGACCATGTTTGCCACGTTTCACCACTTATGTGGCTCTTGTGAAGGTATTTTTCTTTGGTTGAGTAACACCACTCTACGACAGTAACAAAAGCCTTCATGTGTGCACCTCACCTGGAATAATGAATGAGTGTTAGGGATATTAGTGAGCATGTGAATGAACTGTAGTGTTGATGAAAACTGTCAAATAGGCAGGAACAAGGAGTTACAGGAAGTTACAGGGATGGCGGTCTGTACCACACACTAATAACCACCTATGCTGAGGGTCATGGCTACCTGTGCCTGATTCAGACCCTCTCTGCTGCTTACTTCTGTTAAATTCTGGGGGTTTCAGTAACACGTCAATCGTGATGTGGCGTCTCTCCCTGCAGGACAGTCTGGACGGTTTCAACCAGGAGAAAAGTCCAGAAACGTGGTGGTGGGTTCTGCTGTCAGCTGAGTTATAGCTCCGCTCTGTTATAGAGATATTTAAGATTAAAGTGGAAACAGAGTTCTGCCAGAACGTTCTCCTTCATGAGTGTGAGTTCTGCTAGAACGTTCTCCTTCATGAGTGTGAGTTCTGCCAGAACGTTCTCCTTCATGAGTGTGAGTTCTGCCAGAAAGTTCTCCTTCATGAGTGTGAGTTCTGCTAGAACGTTCTCCTTCATGAGTGTGAGTTCTGCCAGAACGTTCTCCTTCATGAGTGTGAGTTCTGCCAGAACGTTCTCCTTCATGAGTGTGAGTTCTGCTAGAACGTTCTCCTTCATGAGTGTGAGTTCTGCCAGAACGTTCTCCTTCATGAGTGTGAGTTCTGCCAGAACGTTCTCCTTCATGAGTGTGAGTTCTGCTAGAACGTTCTCCTTCATGAGTGTGAGTTCTGCCAGAACGTTCTCCTTCATGAGTGTGAGTTCTGCCAGAACGTTCTCCTTCATGAGTGTGAGTTCTGCCAGAACGTTCTCCTTCATGAGTGTGAGTTCTGCCAGAACGTTCTCCTTCATGAGTGTGAGTTCTGCTAGAACGTTCTCCTTCATGAGTGTGAGTTCTTCTAGAACGTTCTCCTTCATGAGTGTGAGTTCTTCTAGAACGTTCTCCTTCATGAGTGTGAGTTCTGCTAGAACGTTCTCCTTCATGAGTGTGAGTTCTGCTAGAACGTTCTCCTTCATGAGTGTGAGTTCTTCTAGAACGTTCTCCTTCATGAGTGTGAGTTCTTCTAGAACGTTCTCCTTCATGAGTGTGAGTTCTTCTAGAACGTTCTCCTTCATGAGTGTGAGTTCTTCTAGAACGTTCTCCTTCATGAGTGTGAGTTCTTCTAGAACGTTCTCCTTCATGAGTGTAAGTTCTTCTAGAACGTTCTCCTTCATGAGTGTAAGTTCTGCCAGAACATTCTCCTTCATGAGTGTGAGTTCTTCTAGAACGTTCTCCTTCATGAGTGTGAGTTCTTCTAGAACATTCTCCTTCATGAGTGTAAGTTCTTCTAGAACGTTCTCCTTCATGAGTGTAAGTTCTTCTAGAACGTTCTCCTTCATGAGTGTAAGTTCTGCCAGAACATTCTCCTTCATGAGTGTGAGTTCTTCTAGAACGTTCTCCCTCATGAGTGTGAGTTTTTCTAGAACGTTCTCCTTCCTGAGTGTGAGTTCTTCTAGAACGTTCTCCTTCATGAGTGTAAGTTCTTCTAGAACGTTCTCCTTCATGAGTGTGAGTTCTTCTAGAACGTTCTCCGTCCTGAGTGTGAGTTCTTCTAGAACGTTCTCCGTCCTGAGTGTGAGTTCTGCTAGAACGTTCTCCTTCATGAGTGTAAGTTCTTCTAGAACGTTCTCCGTCCTGAGTGTGAGTTCTGCTAGAACGTTCTCCTTCATGAGTGTAAGTTCTTCTAGAACGTTCTCCTTCATGAGTGTGAGTTCTTCTAGAACGTTCTCCTTCATTAGTGTGAGTTCTTCTAGAACGTTCTCCTTCATGAGTGTACGTTCTTCTAGAACGTTCTCCTTCATGAGTGTAAGTTTTTCTAGAACGTTCTCCTTCATGAGTGTGAGTTCTTCTAGAACGTTCTCCTTCATGAGTGTAAGTTCTTCTAGAACGTTCTCCTTCATGAGTGTGAGTTCTTCTAGAACGTTCTCCTTCATGAGTGTAAGTTCTTCTAGAACATTCTCCGTCCTGAGTGTGAGTTCTGCTAGAACGTTCTCCTTCATGAGTGTGAGTTCTGCTAGAACGTTCTCCTTCCTGAGTGTGAGTTCTTCTAGAACGTTCTCCGTCCTGAGTGTGAGTTCTGCTAGAACGTTCTCCTTCATGAGTGTAAGTTCTTCTAGAACGTTCTCCGTCCTGAGTGTGAGTTCTTCTAGAACGTTCTCCTTCATGAGTGTGAGTTCTTCTAGAACGTTCTCCTTCATGAGTGTGAATTCTGCTAGAGCGTTCTCCTTTATGAGTGTGAGTTCTTCTAGAACGTTCCCCTTTATGAGTGTGAGTTCTGCTAGAACGTTCTCCTTCCTGAGTGTGAGTTCTTCTAAACGTACTCCTTCATGAGTGTGAGTTCTTCTAGAACATTCTCCTTCATGAGTGTGAGTTCTGCTAGAACATTCTCCTTCATTAGTGTGAGTTCTGCTAGAACGTTCTCCTTCATGAGTGTGAGTTCTTCTAGAACGTTCTCCTTCATGAGTGTGAGTTCTTCTAGAACATTCTCCTTCATGAGTGTGAGTTCTGCTAGAACGTTCTCCTTCCTGAGTGTGAGTTCTGCTAGAACGTTCTCCTTCATGAGTGTGAGTTCTTCTAGAACGTTCTCCTTCATGAGTGTGAGTTCTTCTAGAACGTTCTCCTTCATGAGTGTGAGTTCTTCTAGAACGTTCTCCGTCCTGAGTGTGAGTTCTGCCAGAACGTTCTCCTTCATGAGTGTGAGTTCTTCTAGAACGTTCTCCTTCATGAGTGTAAGTTCTTCTAGAACGTTCTCCGTCCTGAGTGTGAGTTCTTCTAGAACGTTCAACTTCATGAGTGTGAGTTCTTCTAGAACGTTCTCCGTCCTGAGTGTGAGTTCTGCTAGAACGTTCTCCTTCATGAGTGTAAGTTCTTCTAGAACGTTCTCCGTCCTGAGTGTGAGTTCTGCTAGAACGTTCTCCTTCATGAGTGTAAGTTCTTCTAGAACGTTCTCCGTCCTGAGTGTGAGTTCTGCTAGAACGTTCTCCTTCATGAGTGTGAGTTCTTCTAGAACGTTCTCCGTCCTGAGTGTGAGTTCTTCTAGAACGTTCTCCTTCATGAGTGTGAGTTCTTCTAGAACGTTCTCCGTCCTGAGTGTGAGTTCTGCTAGAACGTTCTCCTTCATGAGTGTAAGTTCTTCTAGAACGTTCTCCTTCCTGAGTGTGAGTTCTTCTAGAACGTTCTCCGTCCTGAGTGTGAGTTCTGTTAGAACGTTCTCCTTCATGAGTGTAAGTTCTTCTAGAACGTTCTCCGTCCTGAGTGTGAGTTCTGCTAGAACGTTCTCCTTCATGAGTGTAAGTTCTTCTAGAACGTTCTCCTTCATGAGTGTGAGTTCTTCTAGAACGTTCTCCTTCATTAGTGTGAGTTCTTCTAGAACGTTCTCCTTCATGAGTGTACGTTCTTCTAGAACGTTCTCCTTCATGAGTGTAAGTTTTTCTAGAACGTTCTCCTTCATGAGTGTGAGTTCTTCTAGAACGTTCTCCTTCATGAGTGTAAGTTCTTCTAGAACGTTCTCCTTCATGAGTGTGAGTTCTTCTAGAACGTTCTCCTTCATGAGTGTGAGTTCTGCTAGAACGTTCTCCTTCATGAGTGTGAGTTCTGCTAGAACGTTCTCCTTCATGAGTGTGAGTTCTGCTAGAACGTTCTCCCTCATGAGTGTGAGTTCTTCTAGAACGTTCTCCGTCCTGAGTGTGAGTTCTGCTAGAACGTTCTCCTTCATGAGTGTAAGTTCTTCTAGAACGTTCTCCGTCCTGAGTGTGAGTTCTGCTAGAACGTTCTCCTTCATGAGTGTGAGTTCTTCTAGAACGTTCTCCTTCATGAGTGTGAATTCTGCTAGAGCGTTCTCCTTTATGAGTGTGAGTTCTTCTAGAACGTTCCCCTTTATGAGTGTGAGTTCTGCTAGAACGTTCTCCTTCCTGAGTGTGAGTTCTTCTAAATGTACTCCTTCATGAGTGTGAGTTCTTCTAGAACGTTCTCCTTCATGAGTGTGAGTTCTTCTAGAACGTTCTCCTTCATTAGTGTGAGTTCTTCTAGAACGTTCTCCTTCATGAGTGTACGTTCTTCTAGAACGTTCTCCTTCATGAGTGTACGTTTTTCTAGAACGTTCTCCTTCATGAGTGTGAGTTCTTCTAGAACGTTCTCCTTCATGAGTGTAAGTTCTTCTAGAACGTTCTCCTTCATGAGTGTGAGTTCTTCTAGAACGTTCTCCTTCATGAGTGTGAGTTCTTCTAGAACGTTCTCCTTCATGAGTGTGAGTTCTGCTAGAACGTTCTCCGTCCTGAGTGTGAGTTCTGCTAGAACGTTCTCCTTCATGAGTGTAAGTTCTTCTAGAACGTTCTCCGTCCTGAGTGTGAGTTCTGCTAGAACGTTCTCCTTCATGAGTGTGAGTTCTTCTAGAACGTTCTCCTTCATGAGTGTGAATTCTGCTAGAGCGTTCTCCTTTATGAGTGTGAGTTCTTCTAGAACGTTCCCCTTTATGAGTGTGAGTTCTGCTAGAACGTTCTCCTTCCTGAGTGTGAGTTCTTCTAAATGTACTCCTTCATGAGTGTGAGTTCTTCTAGAACATTCTCCTTCATGAGTGTGAGTTCTGCTAGAACGTTCTCCTTCATGAGTGTGAGTTCTTCTAGAACGTTCTCCTTCCTGAGTGTGAGTTCTGCTAGAACGTTCTCCTTCATGAGTGTGAGTTCTTCTAGAACGTTCTCCTTCATGAGTGTGAGTTCTTCTAGAACGTTCTCCTTCATGAGTGTGAGTTCTTCTAGAACGTTCTCCTTCATGAGTGTAAGTTCTTCTAGAACGTTCTCCGTCCTGAGTGTGAGTTCTGCCAGAACGTTCTCCTTCATGAGTGTGAGTTCTTCTAGAACGTTCTCCTTCATGAGTGTAAGTTCTTCTAGAACGTTCTCCGTCCTGAGTGTGAGTTCTTCTAGAACGTTCAACTTCATGAGTGTGAGTTCTTCTAGAACGTTCTCCGTCCTGAGTGTGAGTTCTGCTAGAACGTTCTCCTTCATGAGTGTAAGTTCTTCTAGAACGTTCTCCGTCCTGAGTGTGAGTTCTGCTAGAACGTTCTCCTTCATGAGTGTAAGTTCTTCTAGAACGTTCTCCGTCCTGAGTGTGAGTTCTGCTAGAACGTTCTCCTTCATGAGTGTGAGTTCTTCTAGAACGTTCTCCCTCATGAGTGAGTTCTTCTAGAACGTTCTCCCTCATGAGTGAGTTCTTCCAGAACGTTCTCCTTCCTGAGTGTGAGTTCTTCTAGAACGTTCTCCTTCATGAGTGTGAGTTCTGCTAGAACGTTCTCCTTCCTGAGTGTGAGTTCTGCTAGAACGTTCTCCTTCCTGAGTGTGAGTTCTTCTAGAACGTTCTCCTTCATGAGTGTGAGTTCTTCTAGAACGTTCTCCTTCCTGAGTGTGAGTTCTTCTAGAACGTTCTCCTTCCTGAGTGTGAGTTCTTCTAGAACGTTCTCCTTCATGAGTGTGAGTTCTGCTAGAACGTTCTCCTTCCTGAGTGTGAGTTCTTCTAGAACGTTCTCTTTCATGAGTGTGAGTTCTTCTAGAACGTTCTCCTTCATGAGTGTGAGTTCTTCTAGAACGTTCTCCTTCATGAGTGTGAGTTCTTCTAGAACGTTCTCCTTCCTGAGTGTGAGTTCTTCTAGAACGTTCTCCTTCATGAGTGTGAGTTCTTCTAGAACGTTCTCCTTCATGAGTGTGAGTTCTGCTAGAACGTTCTCCTTCCTGAGTGTGAGTTCTTCTAGAACGTTCTCTTTCATGAGTGTGAGTTCTTCTAGAACGTTCTCCTTCATGAGTGTGAGTTCTGCTAGAACGTTCTCCTTCCTGAGTGTGAGTTCTGCTAGAACGTTCTCCTTCCTGAGTGTGAGTTCTTCTAGAACGTTCTCCCTCATGAGTGAGTTCTTCTAGAACGTTCTCCCTCATGAGTGTGAGTTCTTCTAGAACGTTCTCCGTCCTGAGTGTGAGTTCTGCTAGAACGTTCTCCTTCATGAGTGTAAGTTCTTCTAGAACGTTCTCCGTCCTGAGTGTGAGTTCTGCTAGAACGTTCTCCTTCATGAGTGTAAGTTCTTCTAGAACGTTCTCCGTCCTGAGTGTGAGTTCTGCTAGAACGTTCTCCTTCATGAGTGTGAGTTCTTCTAGAACGTTCTCCCTCATGAGTGAGTTCTTCTAGAACGTTCTCCCTCATGAGTGAGTTCTTCCAGAACGTTCTCCTTCCTGAGTGTGAGTTCTTCTAGAACGTTCTCCTTCATGAGTGTGAGTTCTGCTAGAACGTTCTCCTTCCTGAGTGTGAGTTCTGCTAGAACGTTCTCCTTCCTGAGTGTGAGTTCTTCTAGAACGTTCTCCTTCATGAGTGTGAGTTCTTCTAGAACGTTCTCCTTCATGAGTGTGAGTTCTTCTAGAACGTTCTCCTTCCTGAGTGTGAGTTCTTCTAGAACGTTCTCCTTCCTGAGTGTGAGTTCTTCTAGAACGTTCTCCTTCATGAGTGTGAGTTCTGCTAGAACGTTCTCCTTCCTGAGTGTGAGTTCTTCTAGAACGTTCTCTTTCATGAGTGTGAGTTCTTCTAGAACGTTCTCCTTCATGAGTGTGAGTTCTTCTAGAACGTTCTCCTTCATGAGTGTGAGTTCTTCTAGAACGTTCTCCTTCCTGAGTGTGAGTTCTTCTAGAACGTTCTCCTTCATGAGTGTGAGTTCTTCTAGAACGTTCTCCTTCATGAGTGTGAGTTCTTCTAGAACGTTCTCCTTCCTGAGTGTGAGTTCTTCTAGAACGTTCTCCTTCATGAGTGTGAGTTCTTCTAGAACGTTCTCCTTCATGAGTGTGAGTTCTGCTAGAACGTTCTCCTTCCTGAGTGTGAGTTCTGCTAGAACGTTCTCCTTCCTGAGTGTGAGTTCTTCTAGAACGTTCTCCCTCATGAGTGAGTTCTTCTAGAACGTTCTCCCTCATGAGTGTGAGTTCTTCTAGAACGTTCTCCTTCATGAGTGTGAGTTCTGCTAGAACGTTCTCCTTCCTGAGTGTGAGTTCTTCTAGAACGTTCTCCTTCATGAGTGTGAGTTCTTCTAGAACGTTCTCCTTCATGAGTGTGAGTTCTGCTAGAACGTTCTCCTTCCTGAGTGTGAGTTCTTCTAGAACGTTCTCCCTCATGAGTGAGTTCTTCTAGAACGTTCTCCCTCATGAGTGTGAGTTCTTCTAGAACGTTCTCCTTCCTGAGTGTGAGTTCTTCTAGAACGTTCTCCTTCCTGAGTGTGAGTTCTTCTAGAACGTTCTCCTTCATGAGTGTGAGTTCTTCTAGAACGTTCTCCTTCCTGAGTGTGAGTTCTTCTAGAACGTTCTCCTTCATGAGTGTGAGTTCTTCTAGAACGTTCTCCTTCATGAGTGTGAGTTCTTCTAGAACGTTCTCCTTCCTGAGTGTGAGTTCTTCTAGAACGTTCTCCTTCATGAGTGTGAGTTCTTCTAGAACGTTCTCATTCATGAGTGTGAGTTCTTCTAGAACGTTCTCCTTCCTGAGTGTGAGTTCTTCTAGAACGTTCTCCTTCATGAGTGTGAGTTCTGCTAGAACGTTCTCCTTCCTGAGTGTGAGTTCTTCTAGAACGTTCTCCTTCATGAGTGTGAGTTCTGCTAGAACGTTCTCCTTCCTGAGTGTGAGTTCTTCTAGAACGTTCTCCTTCCTGAGTGTGAGTTCTTCTAGAACGTTCTCTTTCATGAGTGTGAGTTCTTCTAGAACGTTCTCCTTCATGAGTGTGAGTTCTTCTAGAACGTTCTCCTTCATGAGTGTGAGTTCTTCTAGAACGTTCTCCTTCCTGAGTGTGAGTTCTTCTAGAACGTTCTCCTTCATGAGTGTGAGTTCTTCTAGAACGTTCTCCTTCATGAGTGTGAGTTCTTCTAGAACGTTCTCCTTCCTGAGTGTGAGTTCTTCTAGAACGTTCTCCTTCATGAGTGTGAGTTCTTCTAGAACGTTCTCCTTCATGAGTGTGAGTTCTGCTAGAACGTTCTCCTTCCTGAGTGTGAGTTCTGCTAGAACGTTCTCCTTCCTGAGTGTGAGTTCTTCTAGAACGTTCTCCCTCATGAGTGAGTTCTTCTAGAACGTTCTCCCTCATGAGTGTGAGTTCTTCTAGAACGTTCTCCTTCCTGAGTGTGAGTTCTTCTAGAACGTTCTCCTTCATGAGTGTGAGTTCTTCTAGAACGTTCTCCTTCATGAGTGTGAGTTCTGCTAGAACGTTCTCCTTCCTGAGTGTGAGTTCTTCTAGAACGTTCTCTTTCATGAGTGTGAGTTCTTCTAGAACGTTCTCCTTCATGAGTGTGAGTTCTGCTAGAACGTTCTCCTTCCTGAGTGTGAGTTCTGCTAGAACGTTCTCCTTCCTGAGTGTGAGTTCTTCTAGAACGTTCTCCCTCATGAGTGAGTTCTTCTAGAACGTTCTCCCTCATGAGTGTGAGTTCTTCTAGAACGTTCTCCTTCCTGAGTGTGAGTTCTGCTAGAACGTTCTCTTTCATGAGTGTGAGTTTGGGATCTTCCCACTCCTCACCGTAGGTTTGGCGCCCATCAGTTCAGCGGTCTGATGATAAACGCCGTTATCGTCCTCAGAGATTATCCTGTTTGAGTTCAGGCTGATACCTCTATCAGCTCCTTCACAGAATCAGGGTCACACAGTTCATGCAAATGAGGGGAGGTCCCACTCTGCACCAAATTCTGAGTGGAAAAAAACAAATGCATGATGTTGAGTCTTGAAAATTCCCCCTCGACACCTGAGCAGATTCCCCTGTGGTCTGAAGTGAGAACATGTGACAGAGAAAGGGTTTAAAGGCTGCTTCAGTCTGATGTCTGTGGAGGATCTGCTGGGAAGTGTTTGGTGAGAAAGTCTAAGAATACTCTTGAAACTCTGAAGGTCTCTGTTCCACCTGAAGAGGAGAATTCTCTTTCTGACAAATGCATCAGATCAAAGAAACATCACATGGCCTCCAGGGTTTATAAAAGCTATGAAATCTCTAACTGCAGTGGTTTTATTAATTTTTTAAATTTATTTAGCATTTATTTGACATGGACACACAGTAACGTTGATGCTGTGATATTTCATCACACACAGGTCCCAGATGCACTGCTTTAAGTGTTCAAAGCAAAGTGCTAATTTTCAACAGTGTGACTTCAGAGCTCTCAGGAACATACAGAGGAAATAATAACACAGATGCATGAACAGTTTCTCACTGATGGCAGAAAACTGTCGTCTTTGAATGCTAATATTGATTGGTGCACACTTTTAGCTGCTTCATACATATGAAAAATATGTTTAAAAAGGTCAAAACATGACATCAAATTTGTGAATCTTAAAGGTCAAAATTGAGATAAAATGTCTAAATCATAAATTGAAGGGCCGAAATAATAAATCACAATCATAAGCTTGAGTCATAATTATGAGATGTATAACTGAAAATATGACATGAAATTTGTAAACATTGGTGTTCTTTACTTTTTAAAACTTTTATGACTTAATGAAATACTAAATCCTCAGGGTCAGGTTTACGTTTTAGTACTGGAGAAAATCTGTAGACCTGGGCTAGTTTTAGTAAAGACAGGATATCATCTGGTGGGCCGGGTGTAACTGAACCAGGGGCTGGATTTGGCCCCCGGGCCTTGACTTTGACTCCCCTGTCTTAGAGTCTGTGTGTTCTGACAGCTTGGGTCTCCTGCTGTCAGCCACAGTCATCCTGACATTGTGTAATAATTTCAGGACTAGGTCCGTTAGCACGGCTGACATCATGGCGTCCCGTGGTTAGATCCGTGTTCTGCTGATGTTTGAGGAGAACGACCGTCTGCTCAGAGGTTTAGAGTTGCTCTACTTAGCTCTTACATGCTTGAGTGCAATCAGTGTGAGAAGACAAACAACAACAGGGCCAATGATCGGGGAAATCACCTGCTGAGAACAGAGTCTATGACTCACCTGCACAGGTATTAACAGCCATTCAGGACAGGTGTGAGAAAACATGGGTGGTTCATGAGGACAGCTAATGACAGCTGGAGCCAGTTCAGCTATGACTGACAGTAATCATCTGTGCAAGCAGAGTAATAAAACACTAAAAACATTCCAAGTGTTGCATGCTTTAGTGCAATACCTGTGCAACACCTGAGGTCAGACAGTATTCATCCGCCGCTGTAAATAGTCCTGATAAAAGGCTCTCTGCCCTGATTCTGGTGTGTTTGATAGAGCAGCAGTCTGTTTGATTTTAGGAGAGGAATGGTCAGATTTAAAGGAAGCTTGTTTAAAATAAAGGTGAGAAGCATTCACCAGAGTTAGAATCAGCTTTTAGACGAGGAAGTTCACAGATTTAAGGATTTATCTTTGTGCTCTAAACAATGACTATAGAAAAATGAAAACCCTGCGCTAGAGGTTCGATGTAAACCTGCTGACTATTGTTGGTTTCTGACATTAATCTAAAACAATAAAAACCATCTTTAATGAGGGGATGCTCTCACTGATCTTTAGGAGACTGAGGTTAAAGAATAAAAACCCTCTCATAGTTCTTGTGGTGTTTCTGAGAATCAGTCATTGGATGGACAGTTGGCCCACAAACATCAGAATCCAAATCCTCTACCTGCGCTGTGGTCCAGGTCTGCAGTCCTTTGCTCTGACACAGTTAACCCGGGAGGTTTCTGAGGACGCTGCAGCCCTGGAGAACAGAGATCACAAGGTCACAGGAGAACGCGGGGTTCACGCGGGAATAAAACGTGGAGGTTTTCAGCCTCATCAGTGGTGCCGTACTCTCTCGGTGACCCACTCCCCTCCTCGTGACCTTTAGCGTGCCCCTGGATGAGACGTGATGTGGATGTAGAGGTGACTTTGACCAGATGCTTGTTTGGGTCGCTCTGTTTTTCATGAACCAACACGTTTTAGAAAGTGGCCCTGGTGTTTATAACCAATCTCAAGCAGAGATGTGCAGGAGACAGACGGAGCATGCTCAGAGGAAGTGGAAAGACTGGAGAGGAACAGAGCGGACATGATGGGGGGGATTGGAGGTTAGTCAGACTAGCACTATAACAGCTGGTTCTGTCAGGCATGAATATTTCTCAGGGTGTGTTTTTACCTACAGCTGATCCTGTCATCCTGTTTCCTTCAGAGTCCTCAGGGTAGCAGAAGCAGGTTTTTAAAACTTGGATTCTGGCAGAAACCAGTTTCTGAAAATAAAACCAGGACGCTCACGTCCATGTGAACACGTCACTGTTTCATCCCTGAGCACGTTTCAGTACGGGGAATATTCTGGCTCCTACAGTCCTGGAGATGGTTTACTATGGAGAGGGAGGAATGAGAGGAGGCGGGATGACCAGTCCATCCTGCAGGTACCTCTCCTCTCTAGATGCCATCAATGACCTCCTCCTTCGTCTACATCCATCGTGCTTCTCTGAGGATGACGCTGGTCCACGCTGTGCTGATTCAGCGCTTTATGAAGAGACTGTTTAGACCAGTGGTTTTCAATTTTTTTCACCCAAGGCACACCATATTCATATCAATACAAAACAGACTTTTAAATAATATAACAGTCAGGGTGGCCCATAAGGGGGATAAAGGGGAGAGGTCTCTGGGGCCCAGACAACTGGGGGTGGCAAAAGTGGGCAAAAGGTGCCTGAAAGGTGGCAAAAACTAGTTAAAGTGATGATAACACATGGCAACATTGGGTAAAAAGTGGCAAGACAAAGTCAAAAATGGTTAACAACTGGCATAAGAGGCCAAAAAAATTGGTTAATAGTGGCAAAACATGTTGAAAGTGACAAAAAGGTGACAAAAATGGGTTACCAGTGGCCAAAAGGGTTAAATGTTTTAAAAAGGTGGTTAAAATGGTTTAAAAGTGATTAAAAAATGGGCAAAATTAGGCAAAAAAGTGGCCAAACAAAGGCAACGTGAGTGAAAATTAGCAAGAAGGTGGCAGGAATGGGTTTAAAGTGTCAAGAAGGAGACAAAATAGGTTACAAGTGGCAGAAAAGTGGCAACAAAAGGGTTAAAGTTGCTAAAACATGGTCAAAAGTGATGAAAAAGTTGGCAAAACGTCCAAATAACAGCAAAAGTAGGCAAACACTGTCAAACAGGTACCAAAAATGGGTTAAATGTGGCAAAAAGTTCCAAAAAGTAGCAAAAAAATGGGTCAAAAGTATTTTTAAAAAGTTGGAAAATTGCAAAAAAGCAGCAGAAAAGGTTTAAGTTGACAAAATTAGTGACAAAATGGGTAGAAAATTAGTTAACTTGGTTAAAAGTAGCATGAATAATGATCATTTCAACACCAATTTCAACTCAATAGTAGCTTGCCAAATGAGCTAACTGTTAGCCAGGATGCTAGCACCAATGCTACTGATCCAACACACACTCATCAGTAAACCACAGCTGGGGAGGGTCCATTCTCTGGGTTTATCAGGGGTCCACACAGATCCAGGGCACACCTAGACTGGTCTCAACCTGGCCACACCATCTGAGAAGCGCTGGTCTAGAGTGACCCTGAATCCGCTCAGATGAGGACCCAGCACTCAGACACGTTTGTCCAAACCCTCCCTGTACCGTCCAACATGAACCACGCCAGACTCCGCCTCCTCAAACACAGGTCAGTGAAGCAGCTGTGGGGTCAGGTGCGCTTGGACACGGCCCGGCCCCTGATGTAGACCACCCTGAGCGAGTGTGTCTTAGTTATGTGTTCACACATGATGCTTATCTGCAGCGCCACAAAGCAGGAAGTTGTGATCTGTTTTAAAGTTTAAAGACACAGCTAACATTTCCTCGCTGCTTTAACACATCTTTTTAACCATTTCACGCCATTCAGGCGTTGTCTTTGCCTGAGTGGCGAGCACTTTTGCCTACACTGAGTGAAATCAGACAGCTGCTCCTTACTGAGGCTTCATGCTAACCTGGTGTGTTTCTGTCCTCAGCAGATGACGGGAACTCTGCAGAGCTCAGTAGAGTGTCAGAGTTTACTGAGGCACAGACGTGTTTGTTCTGGACTCTTTGAAGGGATTTGTTTGAGGTACAGGAACTATCAGGAGGCTTTAACCTTTAGGAGTGTAGTTACTGTGAAGAGTCAACTTTCCCGTGTGTATCTGAGCTAACGCGTTCACGTGTTCTCCTTCACGTGAGCCTGTTTGGTTTCTAGTGGCGTGTTTACTCTGCACACATTTCCTCTGAAGCTCCAGATCCAGGAAAGTGCATCGATCCGCCCTGAAAGACGGAGTAAAGATACTGCAGAGAGGAGGAACGCTGCTCACAGATCGTCTCCTCTCTGATTAGCACTGGAGCTAATGAGCCCTTAGCATCAACAAAAGCCCAGCAGCAGGGAACCTGAGCTCCTCATTCATGTCAGTGAGAGCTCTGCGTGACGCCAGCGGGGGTGCTCAGCCTTCTCCAGAGAAACAAAGACAGGAAAAGAAAGCAGGGAAGGAAAGAGTAACAGAGTGGGATTAGCCGACTCAAGCGTTTCAATGCTAAAGGCTCATTTCACTGATTTTCTCTGCTCATTTCCTAAAATCCCCAAACACAGGAGCTGCAGAGACTCCAGACCACACCTCCAACAGTTAGAGCTGAGTTTGATCAATAATCCAAACTTCAGCTCTGCTAAAAAATCAGATTATTGGTGAGACTAAGGATTAAAAGTTTGACTCTTCTGACAGTTACAGTTTCAGCTATCCTGATTCAGAAATGATTGATTTTTCATCCAACACCCACTCTCTGGGATTCTGACTGCTGATTTCTGACCAGGTTTCCAACATTTGTATCATTAAAGTCCAGTTTTTTAGAGCAGTGAAACTCAGCGTGCGGCTTTTTATTCTTTTAAACTTTGACCTCAGATATTATCCATTTCAAGTCCCCTTAATCAGTTTGTTTCCTACACCTGGAAAGTAGACTTACATGGTCAAGCTTAATTGTCAACCTCTAGTTTTCTCTGTATCCTTCCATTGTCCTTTCTTTGTTTTTACATTTTTGCCCATTTTTAATCCACTTCTGCTGCTTTAAGCCCATTTTTAACACTTCTTTTTGCCACTTTCTTACACATTTTCAGCAGTTTTAGCCACTTTCACCCTGCTTCTTTGCCATTTTTCACCCATTTCTGCTGCCTTTTGCCATTAAATGCCACTTTCCCCCCATGTTCCCACCTTTTTACAGCTTTTTTTACCCATTTTAGTCACTTTTCACCGTTTAGATTATGGCTCTTGCAATGAAATTTTTAAAACAATTTGGCTCTTTGGTTGAGCTGCATTGAGTAACACTGTTTTAGAGTAAAATACCGAAGCTAATCATGCTGGAGATCACAGGACTGTAACTCCCACCCTGACCCAGACCTCCATGTCTGCACCAGTAGGATGTAGATGCATGCACCTTCACACTAACCCAGAGAGTACGCTCCCTGTCTGCAGCAGAGGAGCGCTCTGACACAGAACAAGCATGGATGTTAAAGGGGGATCTCCTCTGACTTCTTTGTATTTTAACTCTGCAGCAATAAAAGCACACAGCCATATCCCCTCATATACTGACCCCCCCTTAGACTGTGCCAGCTGGTCTCAGTCCCTCACTCCTCACAGTCACGTCCCAGCATCAGTAAAACACTAAAATGAGAGGAGGAGTGAAGGGCAGCGCATCGATGCTGTCATCAGATTAGAGAGAAGTCTCTGAGGTTTAAAGGAAACTTCTGCTAAACACAACAGCCTGAATACTGAGCATCTGTTTCCTTATAGCAGTGATCGTCAACTGGCGGCCCGGGGGCCACATCAGGGCCCCCAAAGCTTCACATCTGGCCCCCTAGAACATGTTTATGTTCAGTGTGGTTTAGAGGGTATCTGCTGTCTTTAGATGCCTACAGCTATTAAATCAACCCCAAAAACTGTTAACAGTTTTATCAGGAATGACTTAATAATAATAATAATAATAATAATAATGATAATAATAATAATATCTTGAATTTATATAGCGCCTTTCAAGAAACCCAAGGACGCTTTACAGGAACTCACAGACATGGACAAACTATGTGAGGGTAGGATGAGTGTGAGGGTGGTTTAGTGAAGACTGTAGGCTGTGGTGAACAGGTGGTGCTTTTTTGAAAATGTCCAGAGATGGAGCGCTACGGATGTCTGCAGGAAGAGTGTTCCAGAGGGTGGGGGCTGCAGCACTGAAGGCTCTGTCTCCATAGGTTCAGAGTTTGGTTTTGGGCATGGAAAGTAGGCCGGTGTCTGAAGATGGAAGGTTGTGGGATGGTGTGTATGGATGGAAGAGATCAGAAAGGTACTGGGGAGACAGAGCATGGAGAGATTTGTATGTGAGGAGGAGGACTTTGTAGTTGATACGGGACTTGATAGGGAGCCAGTGGAGGTGGATGAGGGTCTGAGTGATGTGTTGCCAGGGTCTAGTGCGGGTGAGAACTCTAGCTGCAGAGTTTTGGACATACTGAAGCCTGTCCAGGGTTTTGCTGGGAACTCCAGACAGGACTCCATTCCAGTAGTCCAGGCGGGAGGTTATGAAAGCATGAATGAGTATTTCAGCCACAGAATCAGGGAGTGATGGTCGGAGTCTGGAGATGTTCTTGACCTGTTTGTACAGAATCCACCTGCCAGTCGTGATGAGATGATGCATGATAAACACAAACCTGTCAGTCCAGAGCAGAGAACTCACATTGCTGAAGCTAAAGCTAGCGTAGCTGCACTGGCTAGCGCAGTAACTCTAACTATGCAGCTTGCTTTAGCTAATGCTAACAAATCTCAAGCATGCTATATTAGCATGACTGCTATGTCTGTACATTAGAAACCCCAGAATAGACCTCTGACCTCTGACCTTTTCCTGTTTTTATCAGTGTTTTAGTCTGTAATGGATGCTAACGGACCTGTTTATGAATAAAAAATAAAAACAACCTTCTAAAACAGGAAATACGTTGTAGACTCTGTCCTAAGAGCGGCGGTGTCTCACAGTAGTGGTCTGCAGGAGGGGGCGTCTGAGAGCAGTGGTCTGCAGCCAGAGCCCTCCCCTGGTAGCTGAAGAGGAACTCTGGCTGGTTCTGGAAGTATTTCTAGTGTTTGATTCATGCTAGAGCTCTTTAACACACCAGTGTGTGACAGTCAGAGTGAACAGACTCACACACACACACACACACACACACACACACACACACACACTAACATTGAAGGAAACTCAGAAATGTGTGGAAGAGTGTGTGAAATGTTGATGATCTTAACGGCTCTGCAGTTTTAGAGTGAAGAGAAAGAGAGTTCAGAGAAAACAGGAAGACGTCAGAGCGACCCCACGCCACATTAGACCCCACCCCCCACCCCCCCACAGTCAGCTCTGCGGCTCTGACGGGAACTCAGACAGAAGTGAAAGTGGTCGTCAGTGAGGAGAGGAAGTCAGCGGGCCGGGTGTGGACTCTAACGGATGCTGATGCTGGGGTCATGTGTGTTAACGCTTCATTCTCACTGACGGGCAGCAGCTTCTTCATTCATGTCAGTGAGGCCGCTACCGTGAGGACGGTTTGACACCACAGAAGAAGAAACCAGCGTGCTAGAGCTAGTTCCATGTTTGACACAACATCCACCACGTCACCTTCAGACGTAGAGAAGATGGAGGGAAGCTGCAGTACAAACGTATTTTTACTTTTCATCCATCCAGAATGAATCACTTCATACTGAAGGACAGGGGTTCTCAACGTTGGGGTCGGGACCCCCGTGGGGTCGCGAGACACTGAGGGGGGTCACAAGATCCCCTAAAAGAACTAAGAATATTTTTTAAGTTCCAGTGTTGCCACTTTACACCAATTTTGCTGAATTCTAAGCAGTTCTTATCACTTTTTCCCATTTCAAACCCTTTCTAACACTTTTTTTCTGCCAATTTTTAACCACTTCTTAACCAAGTATTGCCGCTTTACACCTATTGTTTTCTCTGTTGACCCATTATTGTTTCTTTAGCCACGTTTGACCAACTTTAATGCCCATTTTAACCACATTTCACTATTTGATATGCTCATTCTTGTCAGTTTAACCCATTTCTCCCATTTTCTGCCCATTTTTCGTCTAAGTTAACCCATTTTTGCCAGTTTTTATTATTTTTTATTATAATTTTCCTCCAATTTTTGCCAACTTAAAGTCATTTCAGCCACTTTGTAATTCCCCTTACCACTAACTATCCCCCTTTTTGCCACTTTAACCAAGTTTTGCCACTTTTTGCTTATTTTTTTTGCCAATTTTATCACATTATTGCCACTTCTAACCAATTTCTGCAATTTCTAAAATACTATTTCATCACCTTTTTCACCGTTTTTGCCATTATTAACCTATTTTAGCCATTTTTAAGCATTTTATTTCCGTTAAAATATATAAGATATGCTTGCTTCTTTGGTAAGAGTGGTAATTTCTCAGGTTAAAGAATGTTCATGGCTGTGTTCAACCTCCTTCAGATACAGTGGGGGTCCCCGGTCTCTGGCACCTTTATTTTGGGGTCCTGGGCTGAAAAGGTTGAGAACCTCTGCTTTAGGATGTGATGAACTCTTCATCTCTGCACTGACAACATCAGATTTAAAGTCTTCAAACATTCAGAGACAGATCCTCTAGTTTTATTCTGATAGAGACGGGTGTGAAATCATATGATCAACACGGCAACCACACACTAACAGAGTCTAGAGAAAATAAGCTATATGTAGCTCTTAGCTACATCTATTTTGGTTCAGTGCCTCTGTCTGTAAGTTTGAGTATGTTTTACAGAACCATTATAAAACCACTAACCAACATTTCTGACCTCCATGTTTATTGAAGCTGCCGTGTTTGTTGTGCTTCCTCCATCGGTCAGCTTGGTCCCTAATGTCTGTCATTGTGTTCTCCATAATGATCCACAGAGTTCCCACCAAACAGCAGGATTTCTGATCATAAATACTGAACATCTTTAACTACTATTACTAATACTATTCCAGGTGGACCAGAGAGGGAACGATCCCTCTGAATAAACCACACACCAGCCTCTGGCTGGATCATCGTCACACCATCACATGTCTGACTGAAGGGGAATCAGACCCAAAATCAGCACACAGATCCACATCTTTTTACCTCTTTGGTTGGAAACCAGAGGATGGACGGTTCAAGTCCTTGTTGGACCAGGTCTGAAAATCAGTTTGGTAGAAAAGGTGCCGGTTCACTTCCTGAGTGCTGCTGAGGTACCCTGGGGCAAAGTCTCCAACCTTTTTCTGCCCAAAGCTCTCCAAAGATCAAGCCCAAATATCACCAACACCAGATCCATTTAGAAAGCCTCTTTAACGTCCCAGTACCTTCAGTTCATTCAGGCCGCCTTAGTGACGACACACAGCAGTTATACTGCGGTGTTTTGGTTTTATTGGCAGCAGTGATTCTGTCTTTATTTCTGTTAGTTGGCAGTGTGGCTGTTCTCTCACACACACACGCACACACACACCCACACACCCACACACTCTAGGGTGACCGCCTCCAAACCAGCAAGGATGAGGTTGTGCACAAAACTCCAGGGGTCTCAAACTCATTTAGGGTAGGGGCCGGATTTGCTCCAATGAGACGTCCTGTGGGCCGCACATCTTTTTATCAACATCAATACAACCAACAACTGATGTATACGCTGCTGTAATGTTCATAAGAAGACGTGGTCCGATATTAGATGCAGATACCATTAATGAGTGTAAAGGGTTAATTAGCTACTTTAGAAGAAGAATTTGTTTGCAAGTAATCTAAACCGGTCAGGCAAAAATATGCTGACCTTGTAGAATATGACAGTTTTAACATTTTTAAAAATCCACTGATGATGAATTTACAAAACTGGAACATTCATGAAATATTCATTCAACACGACTGTTCATGGATTTAAAAACCTGTTCACAAAACCTGATCTGAGCCCTAGTTCAACAGAGGGAGGGAGAGAGAGGGGGAGAGAGAGAACAGAGGGAAGGAGAGAGAGAGGGGAGAGGGAGAGAGAGAAGGGAGAGAGAGAACAGAGGGAGGGAGAGAGAGAAGGGAGAGAGAGAACAGAGGGGGAGAGAGAGAACAGAGGGAGGGAGAGGGGGAGAGAGAACAGAGGGAAGGAGAGAGAGAACAGAGGGAAGGAGAGAGAGGGGAGAGAGAGAACAGAGGGAGGGAGAGAGAGGGGAGAGAGAGAACAGAGGAGGGAGAGAGAGGGGGGAGAGAGAGAACAGAGGGAAGGAGAGAGAGAACAGAGGGAAGGAGAGAGAGGGGGAGAGAGAGAACAGAGGGAGGGAGAGAGAGGGGGGAGAGAGAGAACAGAGCGAAGGAGAGAGAGAACAGAGGGAGGGAGAGAGAGAAGGGAGAGAGAACAGAGGGAAGGAGAGAGAGGGAGAGAGAGTACAGAGGGCGGGAGAGAGAGGGGAGAGAGAACAGAGGGAGGGAGAGAGAGGGGAGAGAGAGAACAGAGGGAGGGAGAGAGAGGGGGAGAGAGAGAACAGAGGGAGGGAGAGAGAGGGGGGAGAGAGAGAACAGAGGGAGGGAGAAAGAGAGGAGAGAGAGAACAGAGGGAGGGAGAGAGGGGGGTGAGAGAGAACAGAGGGAGGGAGAGAGAGGGGAGAGAGAGAACAGAGGGAGGGAGAGAGAGAAGGGAGAGAGAGAACAGAGGGAAGGAGAGAGAGGGGGAGAGAGAGAACAGAGGGAGGGAGAGAGAGAAGGGAGAGAGAGAACAGAGGGAAGGAGAGAGAGGGGGAGAGAGAGAACAGAGGGAGGGAGAGAGAGGGGGGAGAGAGAGAACAGAGGGAGGGAGAAAGAGAGGGAGAGAGAGAACAGAGGGAGGGAGAGAGAGTTGCGTTTGCGGCTGACGGAGTATTGCAAAGGGAAAACATGTGTCATCCTGAGCTCAGCTGTTTTAGTCCCACTCAGGAGAAGTTTGGCTTTACAAGGCAGAAACCTCTGGATGCCTCTACAGACTTATTTAAAGTCCTACCATATCTCTGACCCTTCCTGCCACATCAGTGAGCTGTGATCGCAGGGCCTTATGTCTGCTTTGTTTAAGGAGTAAGTTGGAACAGCAGCAGAGACTACCAGCACCCTGGTGCTGCTGGTACTAAACTCAGACAGAACCCAGACCTGGACCAAGTAGAACTCATAACAACCAGGAGATTGTTCATTATGAAGACATCTAAAGAGCATGTTTTTTCGGCTGCAGGGTTCATTTAATGCATTTGGATGAAGGCACCTGTCATGGATGCTTGTTCTCGTCTCTTTATGCTCATTCATATTACAGATATAATATGAACTGAGCCTTTCGTGGCTTTAAAGCTGCAGGGTTGTTGGTTGGCAGCAGAAACTGGTGGATTTTTGTGACTGAGGCTGGAGTGTGTGCGCCCTCTCCAACTCCGGTCAGCTCAAACGACAACGTTTGATAACCTTGGTCAAGGGGGAGGGGAGGGGCGGGCCGAGGAGGGCTGAGAGATTTCATTGGATTAGCCCAATGTCCTTCAAGAAAATCCGTCGGGGTTGATAAAAATGATTTATAAGACACTTTTTGGTTAAACTATGACAGCCCGGGGCCGGCCCAGAAATGGGCGTCGGCCCACCGGGCATTGCCCGGCCTGTCCATGCCTGCCAACAACCAAAATGTGTGTTGGACTTCTAAAAGGAGGAGGGGATTAAAGTCCACCCAGGCTCTCTGACCAGACAACAGTTCATCTTAAACTAAGAGGAGTAATCCTGATGCTGGTGTTGATGTCACACATGGATTTATTTTCTGCCTCTTTGCAGTAAAGGGTTAATCTGGTCATTTCCACTGCAGCTCTACTCAGATCGTAGACTTCCTGATCCTCTAAACTTACATCCTGGCACCAACAAAGGTGTTGTTGTTCTTTACCTGAGCCTGAATCTCCTTCAACTAAGAGGACATTCCTACCAACCACTAACTCCTCCCATCTTCAAAGAAACTCCTCCCACTCACTCACACAGTTCATCTCCACTCAGAGGTGATCAGACAGCCCAACACTTGACCAAACCAACACCTCCTCCCCCTCTCTCCCCCTCTTCCTCCTCATCATCCGTGCAGCTTCCCTCTATCTACACTTTAAGGGTCTTTAGCCCCTCCCCCTTTCACTGGTATGTGAATCTCTGACAGTGATGTATGGAGGACAGATGGACACAGAGACTACTGTAACTTCTTACTTCAACCTCTTTATTCTCCACAGCTTCTTTATCTCAGATTCACATTTAAAGCTTCTCAGCTGCTGTTAGGGCCCTGAAGTGTGAGGTGAAGTCATTTTCAGGGTTTGCAGAGATGAGCCTGGGTCAAATATTGTATAAAGTCTATGACGTGCTTTTATTTTGAAAGGATACGTCTCCTTCCCTTGTTCTAAAACACCTGTAGTTCCACCTCAGGACCAAACGGCCACATTTTTCACCAAATATATTTAATTTTGATTCATAATGTTTAGACGTTGGTGATTGGTCCTCATGGTGGAGGGTCCCGGTTCTACACAACCACTGGTCTCTGAGCCGTCAGCTCTTTGGTCTCTCCTGGACTTTAGGCCTTAAAGGTTTGTCAAACATCAGCCCTGTGGTCCACAGTCAGCCTCTGAACACCCAGGACAACCTGGGCTTCATGGCCTGTTAGAAACGGATTTAAAAACAGATAAAAACATTTTCAATATTGTCGTTACTGATGTGGATTTAATCTTTAGAGCCACCCAAGGTCCAGGCTAGCTAGAAAGGTTAACTCTAGGACTACCAAGACTGGATGAGCAAAAAGAGAAACCAGAGTAAGTGGCTAAGATTCATGGTTACCTCTGCCTCCTCTGGTTTTCAGTGAGGCGAGTCTCAGAGGGTTAACGCCTTTATTCCGGTATGATCTCAAACCAAACTCTGCTGCAGGAACCCTTCCAGTGTCTGCAGAGCTCAGCATTCATATGAAAGTTGCTAAAATAAAATAATGCCATTGTTTTGAAAGTAAACTTCCTGTTCTAGCTTTGCTAGCTTAGCAACATCTGCCAGTAAAACTGTGATGTGGTCTGGATTCAGAGGAACAGAGACGGTCCTGAACATAATCTGTGATTTCATATGTTCACCTCAGAATGCCCTCAGCCCAGGCTGTAATCTCAGCCTCTCTCTGACTGAATCCAGAACTCTGGCTCTGACCTACCTGCAAGAACGGGACAGCGGAGAGGGACGGTTCATTTTATCTTAAATGTCAAATGCATTCATTTGTGACAAAAATCAGTAAACCTCACTAAAGTTCTGCTATGTGTGAGGTTAGGGTTCTTACACCGCTCCTTACAGCCTAGAGGGAGTGGGCCTTCTATGTACACTGTAAAAACACCCGGATTTCACCGTATCTAACAGTCAGATTTGACAGCGAAGGAACTCTTCCACAGACTGAGTGCACTGAAGCGTCTGTCTGCAGGTCAGCAGGCTGTTAGCTCGTCTGTATTAGCATCCTGTCCGTGGTCTCCTGGAGTTAGCATGCTGCCAAATGTCCACACAGACCAAATGGCAGGAGGAACATCTGAAGGAGACACACAGCTGCAGCAGCACACACACTCTGTCTCTGCATTCATTCATCTACACACGTATTTGACATCTGACCTTAGAGATGCATCTCCTCACGTGAAGAGTGAACGCACTCCTGCACAGCTGCAGAGAGAGCAGCTGCCAGAAGAACGCACTCCTGCACAGCTGACACAGAGAGCAGCACACCAGGTCATTTTACAGTGTAGTCATCCAGAGAGCCTGTGGTTACGCCTCATGGCGGTCATGTTGGCTGTAATGTTGGACTCTAGGCTGCAGCCAGACATGAACACAGCTCTGCTCTCCCCCGGCTCTCTCTAACACCTCTGTTTGTTTGCGCTGAGTCAGCATGGCACCTTTCTGAGCAGGTGAGGAGGGAGACTTTTAAATCTTAGACTGTTAGGGATGACTTTCACATTGATTTAAAAACATCCTAGTTTATGCTAATACTGATACTAGAGCAGGGATATTTATGCCCTTTTGACCTTTGACCTTTGCCGCAAAGTGGTCCCTCCTCTTATCCAGATTCACAGGTGTGAAACCCAGGTGTGTGAAAACCCAGTTCTGTATTTTTTCAAAGCCCAGGTCAGTAATATTTGATCGTACCTCCTGAGACCTGAGCTTCAGTCGGGGGTGCATTTTTAGATTCTTTCACACGTTGGGGAGAAGTAGGGTCTGATCATTTAAGATCTCAGTCTCACCGCTGAGCAGGTGTTGAATTTCACCTAAATGATGTCCAATATCAGCACAAATCCTCTGGGATTTTGTAGAAACTGCCTAAAATTTCTATTAAACGTGCTTTTATGTATTTTTAAACTTTCACATAAAAGTACCCTAAATTTTCTTCAAAAATTGCTCAAATGCGCCCCCCCCACCCCCCACCCCCCCACACACACACACACACACACCCACACCCACACACACACCCACACACACCCTTACAAATTTCCATAAAATTATAGGATTCTAAAAAAACACCCATCCCCAAAGTTTCCTTAAACATACCTAAAAATGTTAAAGCAAGTTTGCCCCAAAAACCTCAAAGCAATTTTCCAATTATTATAAATGCATTTCCCAAATTTACAAACAGTGAAAATGTGGAAATATCAAACCCTGACCTTCATTTATCATCAGAGCTACTGGTGTGGATCTTTCCAGTCCAGGCTCACTAGAAAACCTTCAGTTAGAGCTGCGAAGGCGAGGATAGCGACATTAGAACGGCACTGCAGAGAACTCTAAATCACAACTAAGTGGCTACAGCTTATACTTAAGAAGCAGGTCTCTGCTCTGGACCCGAGTCTGCTAGAAGAGTTCTCTGAGCTTGAACCGGGTCCATGAGAGGTCTGAATGTAACCCTGCTTCAGGACAGAGTACTCATAGAGTATTAAAGCAGTTCCAAATGTCTCCTGTCTCTTTAAAAGCCATCACATCTACAGAGAAGACTCTTCTATCCTCTGAGCTGCAGCAGAAGGAGGAAGCTGGCTGATGCTGGTGTGTTAGAATAAATCTGAATGTTATAGTAGCCTGCAGGAGAGACAGCAACGTTCAAATGAAACATGAACAAACCAGTCAGTGTCTCTTCTTTCTTAAATCTACCCTGAAACCTTCATGATCATCATAGACCACATACTGAAGGGGGTCTGGACTGATGTTTGCAGTGACAGGCAGTGATTTGTGTAACAGCAGTAGAGGACAGGTGATCCAAACGTTCAGGTTAAACAGTGTCTGTTGTGACAGTGTGTGTTTACACACAGCATGACGACAGGTGGGAGAGAGTGTGTAGGGTCAGTCATCACACACACACACAAATCCAAACACACACACAGATCCTTTAGTCTGACAGTGAGACGAATGGAGGCGACAGATGCACACATAACTTTTACTGACTAAAAACACTGAGAGTGGATTTAAAGGGCTGGGTTTGTGAGAGAGAAGGTCTGACTCTGGTCAGAGGAGGGTGGAGAAGAGGAGGTCTGGTTCTGGTCTGGTTCTGGTCAGAGGAGGGTGGAGAAGAGGAGGTCTGGTTCTGGTCTGGTTCTGGTCAGAGGAGGGTGAGAGAGGAGGTCTGGTTCTGGTCAGAGGAGGGTGAGAGAGGAGGAGGTGTGAGGAGCAGCATCAGGATAGGTAGAGGGAGAGGAGCAGATCTGCTCTATCAGAGTAGGATCAGATCATGGTCTGGTGGTCTCATCTGCTGTTGTCTACCTGATGTAGCTGAGCTCATGTCCCTGGTTTACATGTCAAAGCTGCATCATCGATGTTTTTATGCAGATGTCAACTGTTAACATGACGACATGACTCAGTACTGGGAGGATAGGAGCTCATTTCTTTAACAACCAAGGACTTTAGGAACCGAGGACTTTAGGAACCGAGGACTTTAGGAACCGAGGACTTTAGGAACCGAGGACTTTAGGAACCGAGGACTTTAGGAACCGAGGACTTTAGGAACCGAGGACTTTAGGAACAGAGGACTTTAGTGATTTTACTTTAATGGTTCAAACATCAAACTCATTACAAACTGTTAGAATCATCAACGTTGCATGGGTTGATTGGTTTAAATCAGGATAGGTCAGATCTGGCATGTCGGAGCTGTTAGCAGGTCATTGTTGGGACTTTGGACACGGAGCTTGAACTGGGGTCAGTCCTGGTCACACTGGTTTGGATGGTCACCCAAGTCTAATCTAAATCTGTGCTAGCCCTGAGGCCCCGTTGACATGGAAACGAAAACGTTATACTGCCATTTTGTTTTGGAAAAGTTAAGGGATCGTTTCAGAAAATATCCATGTAAACACGGAACCACTGAAACGACTGAAAACGCTGTAGTAAATATGCCAAGCCTATATGTGGCGCTGTAACGCTGCCACGGAAATGCACCAGAGTAGAAAAAGAATATCACAGAAAATTAACACAAACTTCCATTTAGTTGCCCTTCTGGTTGTTCTCCACGTTGGATTTAAGAACATCTGGTGTGTGCGTTTCTCTGTGGTGGTAAAGGGGCATCAGATTTTTCTGTAAAAGCCACAACAAGCTCTGTAGCCTCTGCAGCACGAACACAACCGTGTAGTCCGCTATTATTGTTTTAGTCTAACCCGCGCAGGCACCTTAAGGGCGCTACGCTGTGTGTGACGTAATCATTTCAAGAAAGATGCGGATAACAGTCCACACGGAGACGAAACGGTATTCGTTTACAGATTTATGCACTCTGGGACCCGGTTTCAAAAAGTATCGTTTACAGTCACCCGAAACGCCGTTTCTGTGTGAATGAAACGCCGATCCTACAAAAAACTTTTGCGTATACACCTGAATTTGTTTCCGTGTGAACGGGGCCTGAATCTAGAGTCTCCATCTGATCCATGTTACTGTCAGGCCTTTAGAGCGGTCTCAGGGGGGCGGGGGAGGAGAGTTGGAGTATTTAAGGGTGAAGGGGTGAGGAGATGGAGGCGGGGGTCAGCAGCTAATGATCTTAATCCTTGACAGGTCAAAGGTCTTTTGAGGATCCACTTCCAGGACACAATAGAGTCTTGTTCTTCCCCCGAACTGGAACCGTCCCCTCAGATACAGAGCTCTGACCCCTGAAAACCCCCGTGGAGACGCTTCAGGACTTTAACTGTCAGCATGGATGCTGGAGTCACGAGGAGCTTGATGGTTACAGAGCATGCTCAGTAGAAGTCACTCTCACTGATGAAGGAAAATCTCAGACCCTGATCCATCCATCCATCCGTCCGTCCATCCATCTGTCCATCCATCCATCCATCCGTCCATCTGTCCATCCATCTGTCCATCCATCCATCCATCTGTCCATCTGTCCATCCATCCATCCATCTGTCCATCTGTCCATCCATCCATCCATCCATCCATCCATCCATCCGTCCATCTACCCATCCATCAATCCATCCATCCATCCATCTGTCCATCCATCCATCCATCTGTCCATCTGTCCATCCATCCATCCATCCATCCATCCATCCATCCGTCCATCTACCCATCCATCCATCCATCCATCCGTCCATCTACCCATCCATCAATCCATCCATCCATCCATCCATCCATCCGTCCATCCATCCATCCATCCATCTGTCCATCCATCCATCTACCCATCCATCCCTCCATCTGTCCATCTGTTTATCCATCAATCCATCCATCCATCCATCCATCCATCCATCCATCCATCAATCCATCCATCCATCAATCCATCCATCCATCCATCTGTCCATCTGTTTATCCATCCATCCATCCATCCATCCATCCATCAATCCATCCATCCATCCATCTGTCCATCTGTTTATCCATCCATCCATCCATCCATCCATCCATCCATCCATCCATCCGTCCATCCATCCATCCATCCATCCGTCCATCCATCCATCCGTCCATCCGTCCATCCTTCCATCCATCCACCCATCCATCCTACCTGCTAATAAATGAATAGTAAACAGGTGTCTATGTTGGTTCTCAGACTTTCTTGGAGAAAATTAAATCAATATTTTTTTAGTCTCTGAGGGGATGTTTTAAATCAAACGTTTGAGTTTTGAAGTTTTCCCTCAGATGTGGAAAGTCAGATGTGGTTTTGAAACTGCATCTCCTCCCACAGGTAGAGAAGGTTTCATTTCTGATTTACACCGATGTTCACAGTCCAACAGTCAGGGTGACAGAGGAGTTAGAAACCCGTCTCATCAGAACACCACAGATGTCCTAAAACATGACTGATTACTGAGCTTTACATCTGACTCTGAGGATGAGTGTTCATTTGAGATGGTTTTAGAGAATTGAAAGAGGAGGTGAATTTCCCTGAAGAACACAAAGGTCAAAGCTAAAGAGGTCCATCATAAAAAAGCCACTTTTAGTTTCACAAACTTATTTTTGTCTGTTTGATTTCTATTTTAAAACCTGTATTTCAGGTGTGGTTCTCTAGTGATGATTACTGCGGCTCATAGCTCAGAGGACACCTCTCCAGTTGCTGCTTCCACAGGTCTAGTTCTCAAAGCCTGCAGCTCTAATGGTGTTTAGCTGTGAAGTCTTTGTGCTGACTGTAGTTTGCTCTTCATGTATCTGAATGTAGAGAGAAGCTGTCTACAGCTTTAATCTGCTCAGCTCTCATGGTGGAGGACCTCAGCCATGGTTCTGCTGTAGAACACAGTAGAACTCTGTAGGACCAAGGAGCTGGCGTTGTCTCTGCTCCGTCTGAGTCTCTGTGGGATAACTCTCATGTCTGTGATGATCAGACTCTGGAAGCTCTGTGTTTGTGAATAAATTCAACATCAGGCTGTTAGATTACAGGACAGCCATGATGACGGGGTGTGTGTGCTCTCTGTTTACTGACTGTAGATTACAGAGGAAGACCGCCGTGGTTCTGGGGGTCCGTCTCCTCCTGACGACAGCAGCTGATGCTCATGTGGTCTGATGAAGGCCAGCTAGACTGGGGGCTCTTTCTAATCATTTTAGAGGCTTTCTCCTGAACTTTCTCTAAACCTGTCCTTTCAATGGCTGTAATTCGGTCTTAACCATGCCTCAGCTGTGGATGCCGTTCCTGTGGAGAGTTTCCTGCGGTGTTTTTGTGACCTCTGCTTCCTGAGCGGGAGCTTTCCTGTGGTGATTTGTGTCCTGCAGTATTCTGTAAAGTTGTAGGAGAGAGAGAGGAGTCAGTGAGGTAATTTGCAGGATGGAAGAGACCAAAATTTTCTAGAAGGATCCAGAGAGCAGAGCAGCATGGGATCCTGGGAGGGAGGGCATGTGGCTGTGGACCACACACACCTGAGAGTTAAACCATGGGACCAAGAAGTCCATTTAAGGCTCAGGCTGCAAGATTTAAACACTGTGATCCAGGCTAGAGAGTAAGCAGGAATAAGCCCCTCCCACTTCCATGGTAACAGGTCTGTTATTTCTCCTGCCTGTATGAGTGCCACGCCTCACATGCACTCTCAGCCCTGGTGGATCTGACGGTTTCTGCAGGTGTCTCTGGACCAAAGCAGAGAGAGCAGATGGGTCCACATCAGCAGAGCATGTTTGACGCGTGTGTGAAGATATCCTGCTCTAGAGAAGCTTTCTGCTGCAGCGTCTCCATCCTCAAACGCCAAAGAGCTCAGGGACTTCAGCTTCAGTGGTTCTGCCATGATACTCCTTAGAAATGAGATGGTTCTAGCATGTAGCTAGGCTAACTAGCATGTAGCTAGGCTGACTAGCATGTAGCTAGGCTGACTAGCATGTACAGCTAGGCTGACTAGCATGTACAGCTAGGCTGACTAGCATGTATAGCTAGGCTGACTAGCATGTACAGCTAGGCTGACTAGCCTATGTAGCTAAGCTGACTAGCATGTATAGCTAGGCTGACTAGCCTATGTAGCTAAGCTGACTAGCAAGTATAGCTAGGCTGACTAGCCTATGTAGCTAAGCTGACTAGCATGTACAGCTAGGCTAACTAGCATATAAAGCTAGGCTGACTAGCATGTACAGCTAGGCTAACTAGCATGTTTAGTTAGACTAACTAGCATATATAGCTAAGCTGACTAGCATGTATAGCCTTAGCCTTAGATCAGGGGTGTCAAACTCAGTCACAGCAGGGACCAGATCCTGGGTTCTGGTCTAACCTGAGGGTCTAACAGGGTCAGTATTTAACCACTGGCTCTCAGTCTAAATGATTCTGAGATTAAAGGTCAACATGAAAAGTTAAAAAACTCAAAATCTGAGATAAAAAGTCAAATTACAAGTTTTAGAGGTAAAAACATGAAAATTAAAGTGAAATAATGTTTTTAGAGGAAAAGTAAGAGATAATATTGTAAAACCGTGATTTTTAAGTCAAAATGTGATATAAAAGTCAAAATGATGAGTTTTAAAGGTAAAAAATGAGCTAAAGGTCAAAGTTAGGGTTGAAATGGTCGGCAACACTGAGATAAAATTCACAATCATGACATTTAAAGTTAAAACTGAGATAAATACTGAAATCCTGAGTTTAAAATGTCAAAATATGAAACAGTGTTCAAACCCATGGGTTTTAAAGGTCAGACTAGGATTTAATGTAAAATCATGAATTTAAAAGGTAAAAATATGAGATAAAGGTCAAAGTTATGAGACGTAAAGGTTAAAATATGAAACTAAAAGTCAAAACCATAAGGTCATAACTGAGATGCAAAATTGAAAATATAAAGACAACTCTAACTTCTCCTACCTTCCTGACTTTTTATCAAATTATTTTGACTGTTTACTTTTTCTAATTTTGACGACTCAGCGAGGATGTTATACATCATCCAGGTTAAGTTTACATTTTTATACTGGAGGAAATCTGCAGACCTCATACTGGTGGCCCAGTTCTAATAAATGTTTCATATGAACTGGTGGGCCGGGCGTAACTGTACTACAGGCCGGATTCAGCCCCCGGGCCGTGAGTTTGACACCCCTGCCTTAGATGGTAATGACATTCTGACAGGAATCATCTCCACTCTGGAGATGCTGAATGGTTTTTTTATTCTTCTTGGACCACGTCGCTGAGCTCTCTGCGGCCCCTCTTTGGAGAAAATGAGTTTTTGTGTTGTTTAGAAGGAAACCAACATGTGCTCCGGTCTTTCTTCTAAGAAGCAGCCGTATTTTCCTGGTATGCATCCCGCTCCTTGGACCCCCGCCACTCATAACCACGCTGCAGCGCGGCGTTTCCAGTCTGTTTTTGGGGTGAGGTATAGAAAAAGGAGGGGCACCTTGAAACATGTTCTTTCTAATCTGCAGGGGCCCAGACTGCTGGCAGGAACTCCCTCTCTGTTCTGTATTGTTGGCTCTGTTTTGAGGTGGGACCTTGAAAGCGTCCTGACTGGTAATCAGCAGTTTTTAAGATGATCAAACAGGCTCCATTATGACGGAGGACAAAGGGGCTGACAGGAGAGGTGGGAGGGGGCCGAGCACCGAGAAGATGACAATAGATTTCCTCTTTCTTTCCCTCCTCACGTGTTTTTCTTCTTCTCCACTCTCACTATTCATGCTTCCTCCCTCTGTCCTCACATCCACAGGAATGTTCTGGTGCTTTCTCACACGCTCAGCCATCAGGGCCTGCAGGAGTCCAGGAGACCAGCTCTAGACAGATACAGGTTCTGGAGCTCCACATTCAAAGCATGCTAAGAGCAGAGGACGCTCCATCAGACACTCTGCAGGTCTCTTATGATTCTGCTGCTCATTTTTATAAACGCCTGATGAATCTTTATTATTAAGGCTGAGCAGCAGGAAAACATTCGGGCCGGTTTTTGATCATGCACAGTCCTGATAAAACATGGAGCTGACGTAGACGTGTAAGAAGCTGCAGTTCCTCATCTGTTCTCTAGTCAAACACAGACAGAGCCCACGGCTAGAGCAGCTACCAAGATGGTGACCTTTAACTTTAACCCTCTCAGAGCGACGGCGGTGTTTACGAGAGGAAGAGACACAGAAAGTTCAATAACCTATGAACCATAGATCGTAGTCACATTTCCCTCTAGAAGCCTCTTTTTGTTGTTTTAATGCCTGATGGAGGTTTTACTAACAAGCCTGCGGCTCTAAGGCAGGGGTTCGCGACCTTTTCAGCCCGCGACCCCCAAAATAAAGGTGCCAGAGACTGAGGACCCCACTGTACCTGAAGGTGGTTGAACAGCCGTGAACATTCAGAATAGTCACGTGCAGACAAGGCCGTCCATGAGGGGGATAAATGGGAGAGCTTTCTGGGGCCCAGCCAAACTGGGGGCCATGGAGGTCAACAGAACCATGGTCCACTGTAAAGTTGAGCTGTGAGATCCATATCACATATTCAAAATGGTTTAAAAAATGCTACATTGGAAATTGGATTTTAAAAGTAGCAGAAATGGCAAAAATGGGCATAAATAGTGCTAAAAAAAAAATAGTTAAAATGTGGCCAAAATTGCTTTAAATTGGCAAAAATGGGTTAACTGAAAAAGAAAAAATAGGCGGATACTGGCAGAAAAGGGTTGAACGAGCAAAAATGAGCATATAAAATGGTGAAATGGGGTTAAATGGGAAAAGGGTGTAAAAAGTGGTTAAAAGGGGTTAATAGTAGCAGTAATAGGTCAACAGAGGCAACATTAAGTTTAAGTGACAAGAACTGATTTAGAAGTGGCAAAAACAGGCAGAAAAAAGTAGTAGAAGGAGTTTAAAGCTGACAAATTAGGTGTTTAATGGTAAAAATGTCTTCAAATGGGTGAGAAAGTGATGAAAAGGTGGAAACATTTTGACAAAATTGGTGTGAAGTGGCAACAATGTAATTTAGAAAATATTCTTAGTTTTTTAGGGCAGCTGGAGACCCCCTCTCAGTGTCTAGCGACCCCCAAGGGGGTCCTGACCCCAAGGTTGAGAACCACTGCTCTAAAGACCATTCTTTTTGTTACCTGTGTCTCTTTCTGTCGTATACGCCGCCGCTCTGAGAGGGTTAAGGTTAAAGGTCACCATCTTTGGGTGAGAAGGTGTTCCTGTAGCGTTTAGAGTTTTTGTTCTAAGCTCAGAAGTGAGAGGAGGGAAACAGTCATGGAGAACAGAGCTGGCCTCCTGCTGCAGCTGAAACAGAGATCTGATTGGCAGAGGTGTGGTTGACGGACAGACAGGTGACCATGGAGAGGGAGGAGTCAGAGGAGACGGGGAGGATGGGAGGTTCAGCTAACCCTGACCCAGCACTGAGAGACATCAGGGTGAGGAAATGCAGGCCAGTACTATATATATATATATATAGTTTGGTTCCCCTCAGCAGACCTTCATCCCTCTTTCCACCAGAGTGGTCTACCTCCAGACCAGTCCAGGTCTGCCATGGGGATTCTGCTCTACCCTACTGAAGACTCTGTTCTGTGATAAAGAGGCTGTTTTTCATGGATTTGGTGTTCCCTGAGATTCTGGCTGGATCTGGACTGTTTCACACACACAGTGTGTGTGTAGATATCAGAGACTGGCAGTACCAGAGGGCCAATCACAGGGCGTCTGTCTGGGGTTCAGGGCTTTCAGCAGTTTTCTCATCACTCCTTAAATTCTGTGAGTAAGTCAGTGAGGGGTGATGGAGTCGGAGGCCGAACCATGACTGTAAGCGTCTTTATGGAGACGTTCTCAGTGAGCACTGGCTCTGATGGAGTGCTCCACAGACAGCTCCATGTTTCCACAGCAAACCTTCATCTCATCCACTCTGCAGTCTTCTTCAGTGGCGTCAGTGATGACCTGAACAGGAAGTCAGGCACAAAAATGCTCAGAGCATCCGCTCACTTTCAAAATAAAAGCCCATGTGCAGAAGTGTCGGCCTTACGGTGTGATGGTTTAATGATGAGGTCAGTGACTCAGCCTCTGACTAACATGTTGTTTTCTTTATGAACTCTGACCTTTGACCTGAATCATGCTGATCGTCTGCTGCAGACACAGAGCCTGTAGGAGCTCCTCAGTTTCTCTTTTCCTTCTTCTGGATGTTTCCCTTCTTCCCTTCATGCTTGGCCTCTTCCTCCTCTTCCTCCTCCTCCTCCTCCTCAGCTCCTGTTTTTCTGTTTTGAGTTCTCTCCTCCTACACGTGGACTTGCTCTCCCTCTAAAGCTCCTGATTGGCTGACAGCAGAGCCTCCTCAGCAGTGATTGGCTGAGATAGAGGGGTTTCCTTCAGATTGATTGGCTGAGAGGGGAACCCTCCCACCACCCCCTGCTCTCCTCACATGCAGACACACACTTTAAATTCAGGCGCAAACACTGGTACAGCGTGAGGCGTGTTTTCCTGGAAGACTTTGAGTCCTGTGGATCCTCGGAGTTTAACAGGTGGTCAGACCGACGCCTGCTTCACTCACTCATCCACTCTGTAATCGCATGAACACGACAAACACAGCTGTATAACCGCTGCTGGGAAACGCTGGTTTAAATGGTCTTCATTCTTCCCTTTATTTCAGAAAACACCAACCAGAGAACGTTAGAACCATGAGAGGAAGAACGCACAGGAGATAGAGGTCAACTGTCATGGCCAGTCTTAGCTCCACACTGAAGCTTTTAGAGATGGTGACCACAGATTGGCTCCTGTAGACAGCTACAGGCCTCTGACTGTAGCTCTGATGTTTGAAGGAGGTCCAAACCAGAGAAGAACTCGTTAAAGAAACACCTCTGACTTTCCTCACACTCGTCTGTCAGCAGGAGCTCCATGTTACCCTCATAGCTGCTGCTGCTGTGATGAATGAAGGCTGTGAATATTCACACTGAACAGGACGTCCTGTAGCTGGATGCTGGGGTGTTTGTGTCCTGGTTCGGTCCTCCGACAGCTGCAGCAGAGACAAATGTTCTGATGACTTCAGCAGATCTTTAAAACACTTTCATGCTGAGAGGTGCTGACGCTGACACGGATAAACACTTTAGTCTGATGGGAGATTCAGAAGTCTGTCATTTTCTCCTCTCAACATCATAAAGAGAGAGTCGCTAACCCTGCTTTCACACCTCCCTAAAACCTGCTCAACCTTCTGAGGAGCATGTGTGAACATTAACAGACTTCTTTTCTCCACCTTCATCTGCACCCCCTGCTGCACACCCCCACCGTTAAAGCAGTGCTACTCAACCCTGCTCAGCAAAGAGCCAAATGACTGGAAAATAACTTTGCAAGGGCCATAATATAATGTTGAAAAGTGGCAAAAAGGCAGGAAATGGCAAAAACAATTAAGTTAGAAGTGACAAAAAATAGATACATGTGACATTAAATGTTCAAAAAGCAACAAAATCATGCCAAAAAATGAGTTAAAGTAACTAATGCAGGCAAAAGCAGCAAAAAGGTGGGGAAAAGTGTCATTAATGTCAAAAGGCAGCTTCAATGGGCAACAAAGTGGCAAGAAGAGGTGGCAATAATGGGGTTAAAGCTGTAAAAATGGATTGTAAGTGGCAAAAAAAAATAAAGGGGCAAAAATGTGTAAAAAAGGTGGCAACGTGGGCTTAAAATTGCAATAATTTGGTGACAACAATGGAAAGAAAAAGTGACTAAGAAGGGCAGAAAGTGGAAAAACTGCATGAGAAGTTACAGAAATGAAGTTACAGGTGGAACACGTCAGTATAAAACAGGTAAAAAGGTCGAAAAAGGGGAAAAAGCAGCAAGAAACAGGATGAAAGAGGCAAAAAGAAGGAGAGGGACCCAACTGCTGTCAAGATGGCCGACATGGGCGTCGCCATACATCCCGTCCATGCCGGACGTCCCAAGAGGAAGTTCCTCCTTGGTGTTGGACTCAGCCGCCAGTGTTTGTCAGTCTTTCTGGCGCCTAAGCCTAACCCTCGGTGCTGATCTCCCCACTGCCCTACCCTGAACCTAACCAGCCGGGTTCTAATGCCTCAGCCTGACCTCAGACCTACGGACTCCCGGTATGGATTGGATGTATGTCGGCCATCTTGTCTCTTCAGGTACTCTTGAAAAGAAGTGTCAAAATTGGGCTTAAAGCAGTAAAACTGAATTCAGAGTGGCAACAAAAGGAAAACAGGGGCCAGGCCATCCACCTTTAGAAATGCTCTTTAAGGTGAACTTCCATGTTCATGCTGGAAGATCTCCCAGAATTCACTTGTGCTGTCAGATCCAAGGAAGCATGTGCAGCCTGGTGTTGCTTACAAATGCAGTTTAAAGTTTCTTATCCCTCATCACGAGACCCAGTTTGGGTCCAGAGCCTCTTTAGGAGATCTCTGACAGTAAACCGGTCTGTCAGGATCTGATGGTGGATCAGGACTCTGAGTCTGGCGGGGACTTCTGGAGTCTCCATCATGAACTTTCATTGAGTCCAGTGTTGGAAGGCCTGATGTGTCTCTAACGGTTTGGTTCATTCACCACTTCATTAAGGGGCTGGGCTTCTGCAGAATTTCCCAGCAAGCACTGGGCTCCCAGTATGACAGAGCCAGTGTCAGCAGTGGTTTTAATAGAGAAACCACACCATAACACTCACATTCACTCAGACAGAAACCTCTCAAACCGTTTCTTTTCATCCCACAAACCAAACTTTACTCTTCAAACTTCCAAACAGTTTTCAAACCACGGCTCTTGGCCCAAACTGGGTCACAGGCCTGTTACTGGAAGGTCCTGGCCCCTCCTGCAGAGAAGAGGGTAACAGCTTAAAACAGGGTTATTTTACACATGCCTCTCTGCTCTCTACAGGCTCTTTCTTCAACCTCCCCAGTAAACCTGTGAAGCATCTTAAAGGGGGATTCCACCATTTTTGCATACCAGAGTCAGTGTAGCTATAATGGGGGATGAATCAAACAGAGAAGTAGCTTTTCTTCTGCAGGAGTCTGAGGAAATGAGTCACATGACTGCACTTCAGTTTCTTGATCTGAGTTCAGAATCTTTTCAAACAGAAAGTCTGACTGTGGGAGTATTCTGACATAGATGGAACCTGCTAAAGATGCTCAAACCTTCTCTTTATCAGGATGAATCTATATTTTTTCATTTAGTGACATCAAACCACTAAAGTCGCAGAATTTCATCAGTTTATTGCGATTTATCTCAGTTTTTTGTAGCATTTGCAAGATTATTACATGAACTTAACCAAAAGAAAAAGTAACTTGTTACTGATTAAAACTACACTACATGGACAAAAGTATTTGGCCACCTGACCATTGCACCAGCAGGGACTGTAGTGAGACTGTATTCAGATCCATGTACTCTAATCTGGAGTTATCCTCCTCGTCAGCAGCTCTAACAGCCTCCTCTCTTCTCTGAAGGCTTTCCAGAACATTCTGGAGTGTTTCTGTGAGAATGTGTGTCCATTCATCCTGTAGAGCATTTATGAGGTCAGGCTCTGATGTTGGACCAGAAGGCCTGGACCACAATCTCTGTTCCAGTCCACCCCAAAGGTGCTGGATGGGGTTGAGGTCAGGACTCTAGTCTTTCTAGTCCTTCTCTGGTCTCTGGGCCACAGTCCTGCTGGAATAGAAAAGGGCCTTCCCCAAACTGTTGGGAGCATAGCATGGTCCAGAATGTCTTGGTCTGCTGAAGCATTAAGACTGGCCTTCACTGGAGATAAGGGGTCTAGACCAGACCCTGAAAGCCAGCCCCAGACCATTATCCCTCCTCCACCAAACTTCACAGTCAGACAGGCAACGTTCTCCCAGCATCCTCCAGACCCAGACTCACCATCTGACTGTGAACAGAGAAGCTGATTGGTCACTCCACAGTCCAGTGTGGGTGTGTTTTACTCCATCTGACGCATGGTGTTAGACCTGGTGATGTGAGGCTAGCATGCAGCTGTTGTCATGGAAACTCATTCATGAAGCTCCATGCAGTCACCATGCTCCTTCGCAGTCGTTGACCTCTCTGTGGTTTTTCCTGGTCTCCCTCCTCATGGCTGGGCTGCTGTTGTTCCTAAACTCTTCCACTCTCTAATAACATCTCTGTCAGCTGACTGTAGAGGTGTCACCATCACAGAACCACTGAGAACGACCCGTTCAGGATCACAGATGTCTGAGTCTGCACGTCTACAGCTTCTATTATTTGTGATTATTATTGTAATTCTTCTGTCCTTCTGTTTGTGTGATCATTTTTCTTTTGAGTTGAAAAAAATCAAATCAACGTGAAATAAACTCTGTGTCTTGGAAAAGACTCATGAACGGAAACTGAAGACAATGAGGGAGAAAATGTGTGAAAACCTGCAGAGTAGAGTCCTGGGACCAGGATTCAGACCTGCAGCAGTGCGTTGAGTTCTGTGGCCTCTGTTTATTGGTGTTTAATGCCAACTAAGCCAAGCTAGCGGCCTGAAATTATGATTTTATCTGCTGTGTTTTCCTGCTGCATCTTTGTCTCCTGAATTTTTAAAGAGCAACCCGTCATTGTAAGTTTAACTTCTTGTTTTTCTTTCTAGGACTGTCTTTATGTTGGGCTGAGGTCTAAAAGTCAGTGTCATACCCAGCAGATCCAACTCTGTTTAACATTATAAATGTCTGGCATGTGTAGCATCTTTCTAAGAGTTCTTTGCATGGAACTGTAAGACAAAGCTCTGCTCTCCAGACTCTGGATCTTCTTCTGTAAATGCAGAGCTGAGTGAGGAAGGAGGCCATGGCTTTGGTGGTGTTCTGCTGCACTAACTTCATGTTTGTTTTAGATCATTTTGAGTCAAAGACTCCAGTTTATGGCCAAGCTATTGTGTTTTTATGTTTAGGTACATTTTTAACTCTGTTGTCGTGCATGGTTGCCATGAATGTAATTTACAGAAAGCAGCAGGAAAATTACACCTTACAGTTCAGCGCGTTCAAACACGGCCCTCCTCAAATATACAAACTGAGAGATCATTTCACTGGAAATAAATGGGGCAGAAAGTGTGGAGGCTTTGCTGTGGGTCTGCTGTAAACACTGAGGGCTTCACCTCCTTTCTCAGTGGTCTCTCTGCAGACAGGCGGGGGAAAACTGATGGTTCATTTTCTCCATCGTTGATCACAGAGGCTGAGATCTGAAACCGAAAAACCCGACTCAGTCCTGAGCTGAGAGCGTGTGGTTTTTCTTTACTCAGTCTGAGTCGATGAATGAAGCAGAAAGGCTTTAAAGCTCAGCGGGGAAACTTTCTCTGCGTCTTACTGCGTACAGTGTTCATGCACGGTGTGGGTGTGTTCGAGAAGCATGCAGATACAGATGAAGGGTGTGTTTTCTAGTCCACTGGGTTTCACTCGTCACAATGGGAGGAAACCCCAACGATCTGTTATGTTGTAATCTTTAGGGGGCCGTTTGAGGAGCTTTGGGGGGCCTGACATGGCCCTCAGGCCTCGAGTTGATGATCACTGATCTAGTTCTATCAGTTTGCATGGTGCAGTCTTAACTCCCATCAGCAGATACACTGGCCTACTTTGTTTACTGGCAATGATGTTTGAATTTTTCCTGACCACATGCTGTAAAATCAGAATGATGCCTTTCTAATGCAGAACCACCTGAGGGACTGGTGTGCAGAGATTTCTCCAGATTCTGTCATTTTATGGACTGTGTGTGCTGAAGTTACTAACTCATGCTGTACATAAACTGTTGAGCCATTTGTCCACACAGAACTATGAGTGTATGTCCCATAAAGAACGGTAGTTTATCAGTTAGAACAGTAAATATCTGATCTGGTTTGATTGAATATCAAAGGATATGAAAATCACTGTGTTTTGGTTCAATTCACATTTTACTCATGTCCCAACTTTTTTGGAATTAGAGCAATGAAAGGGTAAACTACAGTTAAAGTTGAGTAGCATTTGAAACAGCCTCTCTGCTGCTGGCCTCGCTCACGCTGTCAGCCGTCATCGGTGGCTCCGCCCTCATAGATAAGCCATTCATCCAAATGAAGGTCGGCCATTTTTCATGGAGATGCTGAGATCATCAGAACAAGCAAACGTTCAGTCTAAACGGATCCACAACATAAAGAAGAAGGGTGCGTTCTCTGTTTGGTGCAGAACAGATGCAGATCACTGCTGCTGTCATCAGACTGTTATTTTCAGGCTGATTATCCTCCATTTCTATAACCATAAACCTTCAGGAACAGATGGTTCTTTCCTGAAAAAACACCAACAGCTGCTGCTGTCAATAAAGTTGGGACCATCCAAAGCTGTAAGTCCTTCATGTTCAACAAATCCTTCCGTTTGTCTTTGTCTCTCCAGGATGTGGATCCATCTCTTCTCTGCTTCTTTTATTAAAACGCGTTATTGACATGTGGTTCAGTTACGGCACAGGCCAGTCTACCCTCCTCCAGACCTCAAACTCACTGACCGCTCTGTGGGGGGTTCAGCGCCATCATCACACCTCTCTCTTCTTTCTCTGATGACTAAAGTCACACTTTCAGTTTCTCCTCAGACTCCCTCTCTGCTCTGGAAACGCCTCCGAACTCTGTGAACCACAAACACTGCAGTTATTTTAACATGAGGGTGACATTAAAGCAGCCGGTACTAACTATAACACAACACTAACACAACACTAACACAACACTAACACAACACTAACACACAACACTAACACAACACTAACACAACACTAACACACAACACTAACACAACACTAACACAACACTAACACACAACACTAACACAACACTAACACACAACACTAACACAACACTAACACAACACTAACACAACACTAACACACAACACTAACACAACACTAACACAACACTAACACAACACTAACACAACACTAACACAACAATAACACAACACTAACACACAACACCAACACAACACTAACACAACACTAACACAACACTAACACACAACACTAACACAACACTAACACAACACTAACACAACACTAACACAACACTAACACAACAATAACACACAACACTAACACACAACACTAACACAACAATAACACACAACACTAACACAACACTAACACACAACACTAACACAACACTAACACACAACACTAACACACAACACTAACACAACACTAACACAACACTAACACACAACACCAACACAACACTAACACAACACTAACACACAACACTAACACACAACACTAACACAACACTAACACAACACTAACACACAACACTAACACACAACACTAACACAACACTAACACAACACTAACACACAACACTAACACACAACACTAACACAACACTAACACACAACACTAACACACAACACTAACACAACACTAACACAACACTAACACACAACACTAACACAACACTAACACACAACACTAACACAACACTAACACACAACACTAACACACAACACTAACACAACACTAACACAACACTAACACAACACTAACACACAACACTAACACAACACTAACACACAACACTAACACACAACACTAACACAACACTAACACAACACTCACACAACACTAACACAACACTAACACAACACTAACACACAACACTAACACAACACTAACACACAACACTAACACACAACACTAACACAACACTAACACAACACTAACACACAACACTAACACACAACACTAACACAACACTAACACACAACACTAACACAACAATAACACACAACACTAACACAACAATAACACACAACACTAACACAACACTAACACAACAATAACACACAACACTAACACAACACTAACACAACACTAACACAACACTAACACAACACTAACACACAACACTAACACAACAATAACACACAACACTAACACAACACTAACACAACACTAACACAACACTAACACACAACACTAACACAACAATAACACACAACACTAACACAACAATAACACACAACACTAACACAACACTAACACAACACTCACACAACACTAACACAACACTAACACAACACTAACACAACAATAGCACACAAAACTAACACACAACACTAACACAACACTAACACAACACTAACACAACACTAACATACAACACTAACACAACACTAACACAACACTAACACAACACTAACATACAACACTAACACAACACTAACACAACACTAACACAACACTAACATACAACACTAACACAACACTAACACAACACTAACACAACACTAACATACAACACTAACACAACACTAACATACAACACTAACACAACACTAACACAACACTAACACAACACTAACACACAACACTAACACAACAATAACACACAACACTAACACAACACTAACACAACACTAACACAACACTAACATACAACACTAACACAACACTAACACACAACACTAACACACAACACTAACACAACACTAACACAACACTAACACACAACAATAACACAACACTAACACAACACTAACACACAACACTAACACAACACTAACACAACACTAACACACAACACTAACACAACACTAACATACAACACTAACACAACACTAACACACAACACTAACACACAACACTAACACACAACACTAACACACAACACTAACACAACACTAACACAACACTAACACACAACACTAACACAACACTAACACACAACACTAACACAACACTAACACAACACTAACACACAACCCTGTAATCACAGGTTCACTGCGTGTTCGTTGCGTTTCTTTGCGCTCTTCTTCTTCTAACATTTAATCTCCATAAACCGCCCTGGAAGTTTGTTGGAGCCCTTCAAAATAAAAGCATTCTTTTCAAATGTTTGGAGTTTCTTCAAAGAAATTTTTAACAGGGCTTTTACTTTGAAAGTGCAGATTTGTCCTTTTCCTGTGATGTACCAGCATGGAAACAGAAAGTTCACTAGAAGTTTAGAAACATTTTAATTAAAGACGTTTTTTAGATCTTTGCCTTCATCAGGAGTCACACAGATTCTGATTGGACCTTCGTACTTGCTCTCTTCATCATCATCTTCGTCAGGAGTGGACTTGGACTTGAAAAAAAGATGGCCGACTCTGAGGTTACCTGTGCAGCTCACCTGAGCTGTTCAAACTAAAGTTTGGAGTTCAAAGTTACGTCTTAAGGTTAGAGGAGAGTGCAATCAAAAGGTGAAAGAAGAGATGGATGAAATTAGGCAATCTCTGAGCGCCATACCAAAGGAGATTGGTAAAATTGCCACGCAGCAAACACAGATACTCAAGGTGATTGAACAGGTGGACGGTCTTAAAAACATGAACAAAGAGAAGGACCGGGAAATTGACAAATTGGAACAATACTCAGCATTGACGATGTGGCAATCCCCGGCTTGAAAACTAGACACCGCTCCTATGCAAACGCCACAGCCTCGGCCGAAGCCGAGTTGGAGACCCTGGAGACCCTGGAGACCCTGGTCGTTCAGTTCCTCGGTGGCAGAGACCCTCCCCGTTCAAAGCCAACATGTCACGGCTTGTCACACTCTTCAAACAATCCAACGCGCAGCAGCCTCCAGCGATCACGATACGGTTTATCTACAGAAAATACAAATCCGAGCTACTGAAGCAAGGGCGCAAGCTGACGGGGACCGGGATCTACCTGAACGAGCACCTCACGGAAAAAATGCGGACATGGCTAGAGAAGCCCGCAGACTCAGGAAGGAAAAACGATCAAGGCACCATGGACAAGGAACCGTCAAGTCTTCATAAGACTTAATGGAGCGTCACCAGAGGAAGGAAAGCTGTTTGTTGTAAGAGAGATCAGGGAACTGGAGCAGTATGAGGAAAAATGAAGGGCTGTCTGTCAACCACTGCACGAGACGTACTAACATGGACAACAAAAGGATCTGTTTCTATTTCGATATGAACTGTGGCGTCGCCGGTGCCCGGTCAAAAAGGATAATTATCACGAAGGTGACCTGCTCTACAGGTACAGATCTTAATTTTTTCTGTGTCCTCCCCTTATTCCCCTAAACTTAGGGGCGACTGCTGCCACAAACTCTAACACATTAGCATTCAGTCCCTGAGCTCAGTACGGACAATGATGGAATTCACCACTTTCTTTAATCCTGATGTGAATTATATTGACTCAAACTCTGTAAAACTGTCGAGTGAATATTTCACTGAGAGCCTCTCATGCGGGTGACACCAATGTTTTTTCAACTCTTCACTTGAATATCCGCAGTTTGTCTAAAAGCTATGATTGCCTGAAAACTTATTTATCAGCTCCGACACACTCCTTCTCAGTTTAAGCCTTCTCTGAAACATGGTTAAACAATGATATTCTCATTCTTTATCCTTTGTCGAGCTGTAATTCCATTCATTCCTGCAGAATTAACAGAACTGGAGGAGTTTCACTGAAAGTGTCAGACGCTTATAATTTCATCACTAGAAAGGATCTGAGTGCTGAGTTTGACACGACGCTTGTGGAATCTGTTTTTATTGATATTACACTCGGTAGAAAAAGCATTATAGTCGATGTATTTATAGACCACCCGACTGATAGAAATACGTTTAATGAGGCGTTGTACTCTACTTCAGAAATCATAAACAAGGAACATAAATTATGTGCATTACTGGGGATTTCAACATTAATCTGCTCAAAGACGATCTGGTATCCAGACAGATTTCTGGAACACCCTTTACTCTGTAAATTTTTATCCTTTCACTACAAAGCCATCTCACATTACTAGATCATCAGCCTCACTAATCGATAACATCTCTTCCATTCTCTGGCCTTTGAAATCACTTCAGGGCTACTGATGTGTGATATTTCAGATCATCTCCAGACTGTTTATGCTATTGATCCTCCAAACTCTAAACCTATCAGTTCTGTTTGTGGCCAATTTAAATTTCGTAAGTTCACCAGAAATAACTTTGAATCTTCTAAAACAGCCGTCAGTCACATCTCTTGGGATGACGCTCTGAGGCTAACAAATGTTGATGCAGCTCATCTCTTATTCCTAGCACAGATTAATTCTGCTGTAGAATCATCTTTTCCCTGGATCAGCTCAAAATCCAAAATAAATTCCTCTAAAGGGAAACCTTGGATTACTGAAGATTTAAAGAAACGCTCCCGTAAAAAAAACCAAACTGTATAGGAAAGCTGTTACAAACCCCTCCCTTTCAAAAATAGAAACCTATAAGAAATATAAAAACAAATTCATAGCTGATCTAAGGAAAGCAAAAAAAAAAGTACTATGCAGATAAATTCTCACAATCCTCAAATGACATCAGATCAACCTGGAACCTCATCAATCATCGTTGAATCGTAAGAAATCAGCAGCTGCTGCACCCACAGAGATGCGTGGGAAAGAGAGGATTCCTTCGAACCCTAATGAAACAGCTGATGGCTTTAACATCTTTTCTGTTAATGTTGGCTCTGTTCTGGCAGGGACTATTTTGGATACTGATGAGAACCCTTCTAACCTGATTAAGGGGCGATATCCTCCTTTCAACACCTTTGACCCTCCAACTGCCCAGGAAGTCTATAATATCATCATTAAAGAATTCAGCCCAGGGCACGATGGCATAAAGAGCATTTTAATTACAGAAACCGCTGATTATTTAATCCAACCTTTAACCCACATTCTTTCTTAACCGCTCCAGTCCAGAATTATTCCCCTCCATCTTAAAATGGCTAGAGTTACTCCTGTTTTCAAAACAGGTGTTACTGATGAATTCGGCAATTATCGACCTATATCCATCCTGCCCTGCGTCTCTCTATTATTGGAGAAACTAGTTTATTCAAGAATATCCAAGCACTTCATTGAAAATAACATCTTATATGTTCAGCAGTATGGATTCCTCAGAAACATTGAACAGAGCACGCATTACTCCAGGTAACTAATATAATATCAGCGGCCATGGACACACGTAAGTTTGCCCTAGGGGTCTCTCTAGACCTAAGCAAAGCGTCTGATACTGTCAACCATGGTATCTTAATTTCCAAATTGAATAGATATGGAGTGGAGGATGTTGCCCTGTACTGGTTTAAAAATACTCCACAAACAGAGAACAGTTTGTGTTGCTTAATGGTTGCTCTTCTACCAATTCCAGAATCACACATGGGGTGCCTCAGGGTTCAATCCTGGGCCCTTTATTAGTTCTGATTTATGTAAATGATTTACCCATGTCTTGCAAACATTTTCTTCCTGTATTATTTACTGATGACACCAACCTTATAGCTACTCATGACTTCAATTATCTGATCAACTGTGCGAATGATGAATTATCTTCTATTTCCAAATGGTTTCAACTGAATAAATTAACACTTAACATGAAGAAATGTAACTTTGTGATCTTTTGCAACACAAATAAGTCTTATTCCAAAGAAAGAGCGAAATTATTTATTAATGGATCAGAAATAATGCAAGTAAAAGCTACTAAATTTTGGGAAAGACTGAACTGGTCACAGCACGTAGACTTTGTTTGCAAAAGGTCCAGGAAGATGATGGGCATATTAAGAAAAGTATGTCATCTAATTCATCCTTCTGCTCATTTAATATTCATATTTACCCTTTACCCTTTACTCGCGCATCACCTCATCAATTTAACATGTCTAATAGAGGCCCTTTGCTATTGAATGGATTACCTCCCTCACTGACATCCATATCTTCCCACTCTCTCTTTAAAAAACACCTCTTTTCCTTTCATGAATCATCTAGTCACTTCCTGCCCCCAATATTGCCTCACATCTTATTCTATGCCTTTCCTCCATGATGATAATCCCTCGTTGATTTTCTTTATGTATCTTGTCGCCTTATTTTATTTTATTGGATTCACAATGACTTGTTTGTTTCCATTGTCTACCACCTGGTTATTCTGTACTTTGTCTCCTTCTTTCTTTTTCTTTTTCTTTTTTCTTTTGTTTTTCTATTCAACATTGATTATTTTAGTACTTTGTCTCCTTGTTTTTCAAAGTTTTTTTGTTAGCCATATAAGTAGAAATTGTTTGTGACTATTGAAAGGGCTGGAACTCTTGTACAAGCCCATTGGGCTTCGTTCCCTCCTTGCACCATTTTTTTTGTTAATGTGTGCTAAATAAATAAACTAAACTAAACTAAACTAAGTCACACAGATTCTGACTGGACCTTCGTCTTCACTCTCTTCATCATCTTCCTCACTGTTTTGGCCAACAGAGCGGTGTGAGATAAGAATGGGTGAGACTTTTATTCTCTAGATTCTCCAGCTCTGAGCTGTCAGGCGTTCATGCAGCAGTCTGAACGCTCTGACTGTTGGCGTGCAGACACATCTCACACATGGTCTGAAGGCTCTAAGGACCGCCACCATGGACGTGAACACAGAGGATGGACAGAGAAACACCTGAAAGGTGGATGAGGGGGCAGAGACTGATGCTGGGATAAAAACTAGTTTTCTATGACCAGAGTGAGATGTTTCATGGTTATTTATCCAGAGGAGAGTCAGTGAGGCCCTCTGACTTCATCCTGGATCTGACATGAACGGTCACACCTCTGCTCACCTGTAGTCCTGCTGCGGTCTCACCTCAGACAAACTTCACTCTGACTTTTTACTGAATTCCAGTAAAACCCGGCTGCTGCTCGCAGAATGTTCTGGAGTTTTGTGTTGGTGTGAAAGTGTCATGATTAAAGAGGATCTTACTGTAAAGAGGTAGAATCCTGTTAAACATGTAGAAGTCTTTAGTTTATGATCCTCTCTTTACAGTTAAACGTCTGTACGTCACCAACCAGGCTATAAGCACGATGATAGATCAATCATACCTGACACGTTTCTGTTTATAGCAGCAGGACTCTGCAGGTTTACCTGAAGCCCTTTAAAGGCTGCCTCTGTGGTCTGATCTGAAAGATTAGATCTAGTGGGGGGGTCTGGGGGATCTTTTATTCTGTGACAGAGCAGAAACCACCAGAGACTCATCTTCTAAACACCCACCTCCTCGTCTGCAGAGCTTTCATGCTTCAGGTGTGGGGACTTGTTATTCTTTGTGAGGCGACGTCTGTGCTGTAGAAGGAAACTCAGCTGGTCTGATCACAGTCACAGGTAGTCCACATTCACACCAGAGCCACGCTTCACACTGCCACCTGGCCTGAAGGATATTTACGGGGAGTTTTATTGTTTTTGTGGTTTATGTTAGACATCCTCAGCATATCAGCGCTGCAGAAACAAAGAGGAGATTTCAGTGGAAGGTCATTAGAAATGTTTCTGTCAACGATTAAACAAAGAACAGGATCTTTACAGAAAACATCATGCAGCAGCGGATAATTCCAGAGTTATTTCTGCACAGAGACTGCTGAAGAGGCCACGTGTGAGCAGTTAGTGACGATTCCACATGTCCTGAAAGTAGAGAAATATTATTTAAAGTGTTTCTGATACCAGATATTTCAGCTCTTGTTTCCCACTCTAGCTGGAAAATCTCCTCTGAAGAGGAAGTCTTTTATCGGCTCCATGTAGGTGGAGGTGAGAGGGAGGCGGGTGAGCAGCTCGGAGCAATGGTACGAGCGGGAAACCACAGACAAAAACAACACACCTTTAGGGGTAGAGGAGGGCGTAGATCACATCAGAGAGCAGGAGCATTAACATCAACACCTTTGTCTGCTTCTACCTTCACTGGAGGTTCATTTAATGCCCAAACAACTAAACCCTGCTTCACTGATTAAAATGAATTAAATAGGGTTAAATGACATGAATCTAAATGAAATATTTCCACTATTATCTGCATTAAAGAGTTTAGTTTCCAGGTGGCTCTAACTCTCTCCTGTCATTTGTTGTAAATTGTCAGCTGTGCAATAAAGCAGCTGTTTTTCCTGCAGAGTCTGATCAGCAGCTCTGTGGCTGCTTTCTCTCATGCGGTTGGTTTGTTTGTGTGACAATGATGCAGATTGAGCCACAGCAGCAGAGCAGATATGATCTCTGCTAAAATCCCTGCACAGTTTGACTGAGAACATCAGACTTATCTGTGAGAACAAACATGGAGACGTATCAGGTTCAGACCCAAGTTTATTAGGACCTTTATTTACTATTTCTAAAAGCATGTGGATAAATCAAGAGTGAAGAAGGGGAGGCTGTTCAGATGAAACATCAGGACTGCTGTCAGAGCTCTTTAATGCTGGACTGTAAACCTGCCAGCCTGCTGTGTGACGGGCTGATTTTCCCTCATTTCTCTGATCCATAGAATTAAATAGTGTTCATTTCTGCAGGTATGTTGAATTTAGTGACTCATCCTCACATTTATAGTTCCACTCTAGTTCTAGACGACAGACTCAAAAACATTTGAGTCCACTTTTATTAAAGGTCAGGTCTCAGCTTTTAGTCACCTCTGTTCTCTGAACAGGTTTACTCATCCATTCATGTTCTTCCTCTTATCTGGGGCTGGGTCGCTGTGGCAGCAGGCCGATCGAGTCCACCCAGACATCTCTCTACCCAGCATCATATCCCAGATCTTCCTGGGGGATTCTGATGTGTTCCCAGGCCAGATGAGATATAGAGTCCCTCCAGCAAGTCCCAAGTCTATCCCGAGGTCTCCCTCCACAGGGAGGAGACCAGGAGTCATCCTGATCAGACACCCGGACCACCTCAACACGTTTGACGGTGAAGGAGCAGCAGCTCCACTCAGAGCTCCTCTCCTGATCTGTAAGGCTGAGCCCAGACCTCCTCCTGAGGAACCTCATGTCAGTCCCTGATTCTTTCAGTCTCTACCTAAAGCTCAGGACCACAGGTGAGGGCAGGGACAGGGACTGGTCCGGTAAGTCTGCAGACCTGCTGATGCTGTTGATCCTGTGGTCCATTCTACCCTCAGTGGTGAACTAGACCCCACAATACCTGAAGGGCTTCACCTGGGCCAAAGACACCCTCCCCACCCAGAGGAAGTAGTCCAACATATTCAAAGAACCGTGGTCCTGGACTTAGAGGTGCTGACCCTGATCCTGAACCCAGAGCTGCTGAATCTTCTGCTGAAGCAGAGATTCACATTTGTCTACGGTTTCAGTTCTAAACATTTATTTCATTCAGTTAAAAAGAAACATCTTAAAAAGAGCGAAACATGCAGAACAGAAACCAGACCATCATTAACCCATCATCAGACCTAGATCTACATCACTGGATCTAGTCTGAGGCTGATGTAGATCTAGTCTGAGGCTGATGTAGATCTAGTCTGAGGCTGATGTAGATCTAGTCTAAGGCTGATGTAGATCTAGTCTCAGGCTGATGTAGATCTAGTCTCAGGCTGATGTAGATCTAGTCTGAGGCTGATGTAGATCTAGTCTGAGGCTGATGTAGATCTAGTCTAAGGCTGATGTAGATCTAGTCTGAGGCTGATGTAGATCTAGTCTCAGGCTCATGTAGTTCTAGTCTAAGGCTGATGTAGATCTAGTCTGAGGCTGATGTAGATCTAGTCTAAGGCTGATGTAGATCTAGTCTGAGGCTGATGTAGATCTAGTCTAAGGCTGATGTAGATCTAGTCTGAGGCTGATGTAGATCTAGTCTAAGGCTGATGTAGATCTAGTCTGAGGCTGATGTAGATCTAGTCTGAGGCTGATGTAGATCTAGTCTGAGGCTGATGTAGATCTAGTCTGAGGCTGATGTAGATCTAGTCTGAGGCTGATGTAGATCTAGTCTGAGGCTGATGTAGATCTAGTCTGAGGCTAATGTAGATCTAGTCTGAGGCTGATGTAGATCTAGTCTGAGGCTGATGTAGATCTAGTCTGAGGCTGATGTAGATCTAGTCTGAGGCTGATGTAGATCTAGTCTCAGGCTGATGTAGATCTAGGGTGCATTGGTTGGCGTTGGCGTCCCCAGGTAACCTTTTCTCTGGACGCTCTCTCACAAACACCTCCAATGCTCTGTGGTGCAGGCGGATGGAGACGTCAGTGAACCGCTGAGTGAGTAACCAACGCTGCTACCACGATCTACAGCAGAGAAACTCATTCAGAAACTGGTGAGAACGTTGTGACTGCAGCTCTCACAGACGCAGAGCTCAGAGATGTTGAGTAGACGGCGTCTCTCACTGACTTTTATCCTCTCTGGCATTTTTCTCTACAAACTACAGTTCCCCTGTTTAGTACCCATAACTGTAGTCCTGGTGATGCTTGTGTTGTCCTCCATTAAAAAAGAGGAAGAAAATATTAAATTGGATAATAAGTGAGGGCTGGTTCCTCGTGATAAAAGTGTACTGGTGATTTATTATTTCCTGTTTAGGACTGAAGCATCCTTCCTCATTAGTAATAAATACGACTATTGTGTCCTGTCTCATAGTTTTCCATATTCTCTGTCTGAAGGAACACTGTTTTCAACATAGAAGTCAAAGACAGCTCAGAGATGTCGTCCAAACATCCTGAAACTTCCTCCAGCAGTGATGCAGTCTCTGGTCCCCTGTCCAGTCTTTGTAGGCTCAGCCAGGTTCAGATGATCTTCTCAGGAATTGAATCTAATAATGTAATAAAAGCCTTTCTCTGGTTAGTTCTGGTGCTTTTGACGGAGAAAGGCTGGGGATGAATACAGGATCAGGCTCAGGAGTCAGACCTGGACCTGGAGCTTCTGTAGGTGGGTTACATACAGGAGTATCTTAAGCATCAGGAAGTTCTTTTCCCTGTGAGGTTTTTCTGTTTTAATCTGGATTACGGCTCACAAACATCAGAAACTCTCTCTCTGAAACTAGAATGTTCTATTTATTTCTCTCACAGCCACAGCCATGGACTGGACTCTAGACCAGAAGACCATCACTGACATCATCCATAGGGGGGTCAGACACAGAAGGTCCCTGCTGAAGGCCAGGCTTTTCTCAGAGGCTGGATCAGGGCAGATCCAGAATTTTGGGGACTGAGACTGGAGTCAGTGGATCTAGATCCACCACACAGAGGGGTCCAGGAGGTGGACTACATGAGTGGTGTTCTTAGTGTGGAGCCTGAACCACCTGATCCTGAACCACTGATGTCATCAGAGTCTCACCTGGACTAAGGAGGCAAAGACCTGGACCGTTGTGGTCTCAGTGGTCCACAGTCCTGTTGTCAGATGAAAGTGTATTTTGAATTCATTAGTAAATCCAGGTCCCAGAGTCTGGAGGAGGATCAGAGAGGTCCAGAATCCTTCAAGTCTTGAAGTCCAGTGTTTCCAGTCTCTGCAGTCAGTGATGGTTTGGGGTCCATGTTGGTCCTCTGGTCTTTATCAAGTCCAGAGTCCACACTGTCAGCTGTCTACCAGGAGATTTAAGGGACCTTCATGAAGCTTTATGGAGATCCTGGTCTCCTCTCCACCGTCCCACAGAGGAACCAGAACTACCAGAAACTGGTTTTCTGACCCTGGTGTAACTGGGTTTGATTGAACTGGTCAGACCTGAACCCCATAGAGGATCTCTGGAAGATGAGAGACCCCAGACTCAACAATCCAGACCAGCTGAAGGCTGCTATCAGAGATCCTGGACTTCATAACCCCCCAGCAGGACCACGGACTGATTGGCTCCATGGATGCAGGACTTCATGAAAAAGGAGGTCAGATCAAGCACTGAGTGCATCCTGAACAGGTCTCCTGGTGGTCCACATTTCTGCATAGATCCTTTATTTCTGATGGTTTCTAATGTTCTAATATTTTTGGTAGCAGATGTTTGATTTCATGAACTTTAATCATCAAAGTCTTTAGATGTTTGACTCTGTGTGAAAACTGGAGAAATGGTTCCACTTTGAGGAATGAAATCCTAGTTTTTTAGATGCTCTAGAGCTCTACCAACAGATCAACACATCATCTTTGAATCTTTGACCTCCATGGTGCTGTCAGGATTTGACCTGCAGGTCAAAGTCCTGCATCAGCAGGAACTTTTTTCAGAGTCAGCATTCCTGGCAGTAGCAGATCCAGGACCAGGAGAGGCCGTTAGATCTGATCTTCTACATGAAGACTCCTGATTTCATCATGTGATTTAGAAATAAATGGAGCTTCAGGCGTCTCTGGTTGTCCAGGGTTTGGATGCACATTACTGACTGATGAAGCTGTGGTGAGGTCTGTTTTAGACCACAGACCTCCTCCTCTGTCCTCCTGGACCATAAATATCTCTGTGAATAGAGGCGGGGTCTTTCTCTGAGGCTGAGAGCAGCTGCTGAATGTCTTTGTGACTCTCAGTCATGCCGTCTCAGGAGGAGACAGTTTAATCATTCACTCAGGACTTTTATTCTGAAAGTCTTGGTGGTCTCTTTTCAAGCTGTGGGACACTTGCTGTCAGCCAATCAGATTCCTCTCTGAGTCTGAAGGCTGCTGAGTGATTGGCTGGTCATCCATTTAGATTAAAACAAAGCCTGAAGTCAGACAGTCCTTTATTTCCATCCGATATAAAAACGCTCAGTAGATTCTGGTCATTTTAAAGAAAAAGATTACAAACTAGAAAATAAGTCTAAACGGTTTAACCCCTTAAAGCCTGTTGTATCATATTTATACTTTAATGATACCTCTATCCAATCAATATGATCAATGAATTACAAAAAAACTTCTAAATACAATCTGATAAATGATAAAAATGCCCTCAAGTGGATTATCAGTTACCAAAAACACCAAATGAATCAAATGAGAAACATTTCTGTTCCAAAAATGAGAATTTTCTGGCTATAATTTGAGTTTTCAGGCTTTAAGGGGTTAAACTCGACTAAATACAGCAGCTACAGATGGACCCTAGTCAGCTGTTTTTATTGATCATACTTTTTCTCAGTCCTCTACAGAGGATCGGGGTTTTTCTGCTAATCAGGGTGAAACTGTAGGAGGGTAAAACCCCTTCAGACTTTCGTTCAGCTCAGTTTCTCTGCAAACTAAATCATCTAAGTTCCCAGTGATCCCAGTAAAGCAGCTTCTAGTTAACCTCACTCTGACTGATGCAGGTTAGAGGATGAAAAACCACCAAAGATGGTTTCAGGGTGGATTTACAGCAGAGACCCAGCCCTACGTCCAAGGACCGGACCCCTCGGTGTGGTTCTAGTGGGTCAGTGTGAGAGCAAACGTACCTGACTAGGGCATGGTGCAGAGATCTGAACGCAAGCATAGAAGGACTGGGCTAGCCTCAAGTTCATTAACCCTTAGGAATTCTGGGTAAAATGAGTCAAAAACTTCCCTTCAGTAATCTCCGTGTTAAAGTGAATGCTGTGTTTGAACCGTGAGGAGTATGAGCTCTAACACGGTGTCTGGAGGAAGGTAACCCTAAACCTAACCCTAACCCCTGCTGGAGGATCTGAGAACTACAACAACAGTCAGCTGGACCAGAGCACAGAGCCTGGACTAGTCCAGGTTTACAGTAGAACAGAAAAGGAGGATTTTCCACCTGTCTGTAAGACTTCAGGCATTTTCAAGCTGCTCATATCAAAGTCTGCTACTCCTGAACGCTTCAACATACAGGAAAGGTGGAAAGGTGAATCCTGTAGTCCAGAATCCCTCAGGCTGACCGGATCAGAAAAGAGGAATGAAGTAAACGGTCTTCCTTCAGCCTTTTACAGAAAGGTTTATTCCTTCACAGAATAAAAGCAGAAATATGAATTTACAGTTACACATCAGCCTGTACTCGTGTTTACATCATTAATGGTTGCAGTCCTTATATGGCTGGGGTTAGTGACATCACAAGAGAGGCGGGCACTTCCCTTCAACCCAGGCCCTCACTGGCTATTTCAGGCTCTAGAGCAGGGGTGTTACATTCATTTTGGGTCTGGTGCTAGATTCACAGCATAGTTTTAGTAAAACAGTTCTTTAAACAGGGTTAGAGCCGTTAGAAGAGAAACGGCTGCAGAGCTCAGGACAAACAGAGACCATCATTGAAGCTCTCAGCTCGAGTTAAAGCTCCAGATGGGCTGATAGAGATGATTTGAAGAGCACCCACATGCGTGTGTTTCTGTTATTAGACAGATTTAACTCAGAGAGGAGAGAACACACATGACAGAGAGCAGACAGCATCATTGGACACGCCCCCCTCAGAGGAACACAGGCAGACCAGGAAACACGGCATCACTGGACACGCCCCCCTCAGAGGAACACAGGCAGACCAGGAAACACGGCATCACTGGACACGCCCCCCTCAGAGGAACACAGGCAGACCAGGAAACACGGCATCACTGGACACGCCCCCCTCAGAGGAACACAGGCAGACCAGGAAACACGGCATCATGACCTTCAGACAGATGTGAAGAATACGGGCCAGATATGGGGTCGGCTGGAGAAAATGGTCCCAGGACCGAGATGCCTGGAGAGTCTTTGTTGGCGCTCTAGGAGGGGCCAGTCTATGGTGGGTCATAAACTCACAATGGAGAAGACCCTCAGACAACTAGTGCGCTGTTTCAGGTTTGAATAGCCATCATTAGTTAGACTATGACACTATCTTTCTTTGCTGCATCCTGCTCTGGGTCTGGTTCTGTAAAGGAGGGGGTCTGATGAGGTCAGAGAAAGGGACTTAGAACAAAAGAGCTCTGCAGGGCCGTCTGTGATCCAAGTTAAAGGCTCAGTAAAGGCTGGTGAGAACAGCTCTGGAGTTTGAGGCCTGACTTAATATCAGTGTTAGAAAGCCCCTGTATGAGGAGTGTGTTTGCTTCTTAGGCCTTCAGGGACCACACAGTCTGGTTTCAGGGCTCTGCATCCATCTCTACATGCTAGCTAAGGTGGATTTGTTAGGTTCCTAACTTAAAAGTCCAACACAAACCAAAATAGCAGGTATGAAGCCCAAACCAATGAGCTCCTGTATTAACTCTGAGATGAAACTGAACCAGTAAATGAAAGTCAAAGGCAGCAGACTGGAGTTAAGGAGGAACTGGAAGGCTGGTAGTAAAGCTAAACAAGAGTTTCAGAAGTGCTTGAGCTGACAGTAACACTCAGAACAAGAGAAAGCAGGGAGACGCCTTTAACATCAGCAGAGAGATGGAGTCTATTAAAGCTCTGCAGACCTGATCCCAGTCTGAGCAGACCCCTGGTCCTGCTCTGACCCACTCTGAGGACCGGCTGGATTTCCCTCTCAGTTCAGATGGTTGTTCCTGACCTCAGTGAAAGGTCATTTCTGCACCAGTTCCCTCCCAGTCGCTCAGCAGTGATGATGGAACTTCAGATCTGATCGTGAACCAGTGAAACTAAACAGAGGACAGTGTAAGCTGACCCTCCTTTAGCCCCGCCCCCTGTCAGCAGCAGATAAGCTGCTGCAGAGATAAGCGCCCTCTCAGGAATGTTCTCCAACGGCTCATTGCTTCATCGCTCAGGTGCAAAACCCCCGATGGTCACTTCCTCCTATGCAAATACCATGCAAATATTTATCCTCCAGCAGCGGGAAATTTCAATACCACATTCCAGAACCATTCCCAGGAATTCTAAAGTGTGTGAGCGTGTTGAGACATCGCTGAGGTTACAGGGAGGACTCAGATAGAAGAGAGACAGTTCTCTAAACCCAGTGACGGTTCATCACAGCTGTCCAACATTACAGTCACACACACCTATGTTCTATAAACACACACACACACACACCTATGTTCTATAAACACACACACACACACACACCTATGTTCTATAAACACACACACACACACACCTATGTTCTATAAACACACACACACCTATGTTCTATAAACACACACACACCTATGTTCTATAAACACACACATCCACCTATGTTCTATAAACACACACACACACCTATGTTCTATAAACACACACACACACCTATGTTCTATAAACACACACACACACCTATGTTCTATATACACACACCTATGTTCTATAAACACACACCTATGTTCTATAAACACACACACACACCTATGTTCTATAGGTGTGTGTGTGTGTATATAGAACACACACACACACCTATGTTCTATAAACACACAACTATGTTCTATAAACACACACACACACCTATGTTCTATAAACACACACCTATGTTCTATAAACACACACACACCTATGTTCTATAAACACACACACACACCTATGTTCTATAAACACACACCTATGTTCTATAAACACACACACACACCTATGTTCTATAAACACACACCTATGTTCTATAAACACACACACACACCTATGTTCTATAAACACACACACACACCTTTGTTCTATAAACACACACACACACCTATGTTCTATATACACACACACACACACCTATGTTCTATAAACACACACACACACCTTTGTTCTATAAACACACACACACACCTATGTTCTATAAACACACACACACACACCTATGTTCTATATACACACACACACCTATGTTCTATATACACACACACACACACCTATGTTCTATAAACACACACACACCTATGTTCTATAAACACACACACACCTATGTTCTATGAACACACACCTATGTTCTATAAACACACACACACACCTATGTTCTATAAACACACACCTATGTTCTATAAACACACACACACACCTATGTTCTATGAACACACACACACACCTATGTTCTATAAACACACACACACACCTATGTTCTATAAACACACACCTATGTTCTATAAACACACACACACACACCTATGTTCTATAAACACACGCACACACCTATGTTCTATAAACACACACCTATGTTCTATAAACACACACACACACCTATGTTCTATAAACACACGCACACACCTATGTTCTATAAACACACACCTATGTTCTATAAACACACACACACACCTATGTTCTATAAACACACGCACACACCTATGTTCTATATACACACACCTATGTTCTATAAACACACACACACACCTATGTTCTATAAACACACACCTATGTTCTATAAACACACACACACACCTATGTTCTATAAACACACACCTATGTTCTATAAACACACACACACACCTATGTTCTATAAACACACGCACACACCTATGTTCTATATACACACACCTATGTTCTATAAACACACACACACACCTATGTTCTATAAACACACACACACCTATGTTCTATAAACACACACACACACCTATGTTCTATGAACACACACACACACACACCTATGTTCTATAAACACACACACACACCTATGTTCTATATACACACACCTATGTTCTATAAACACACACACACACACCTATGTTCTATAAACACACACATACACCTATGTTCTATATACACACACCTATGTTCTATAAACACACACACACACCTATGTTCTATAAACACACACACACACCTATGTTCTATAAACACACACACACACCTATGTTCTATAAACACACACACACACCTATGTTCTATATACACACACCTATGTTCTATAAACACACACACACACCTATGTTCTATAAACACACACACACACCTATGTTCTATATACACACACCTATGTTCTATAAACACACACACACACCTATGTTCTATAAACACACACACACACCTATGTTCTATAAACACACACACACACCTATGTTCTATATACACACACCTATGTTCTATAAACACACACACACACCTATGTTCTATAAACACACACACACACCTATGTTCTATAAACACACACACACACCTATGTTCTATAAACACACACACACCTATGTTCTATAAACACACACACACACCTATGTTCTATGAACACACACACACCCACACACCTATGTTCTATAAACACACACACACACCTATGTTCTATATACACACACCTATGTTCTATAAACACACACACACACCTATGTTCTATATACACACACCTATGTTCTATAAACACACACACACACCTATGTTCTATAAACACACACACACACCTATGTTCTATAAACACACACACACACCTATGTTCTATAAACACACACACACACACCTATGTTCTATAAACACACACCTATGTTCTATAAACACACACACACACCTATGTTCTATAAACACACACACACCTATGTTCTATAAACACACACACACACCTATGTTCTATAAACACACACACACACCTATGTTCTATAAACACACACACACCTATGTTCTATAAACACACACACACACCTATGTTCTGTAAACACACACACACACCTATGTTCTATATACACACACACACACCTATGTTCTATAAACACACACACACACCTATGTTCTATAAACACACACACACCTATGTTCTATAAACACACACACACACCTATGTTCTATAAACACACACACACCTATGTTCTATATACACACACACACACCTATGTTCTATAAACACACACACACACCTATGTTCTATAAACACACACACACCTATGTTCTATGAACACACACCTATGTTCTATAAACACACACACACACCTATGTTCTATAAACACACACACACACCTATGTTCTATATACACACACCTATGTTCTATAAACACACACACACACCTATGTTCTATAAACACACACACACACCTATGTTCTATAAACACACACACACACCTATGTTCTATATACACACACCTATGTTCTATAAACACACACACACACCTATGTTCTATAAACACACACACACACCTATGTTCTATATACACACACCTATGTTCTATAAACACACACACACACCTATGTTCTATAAACACACACACACACCTATGTTCTATAAACACACACACACACCTATGTTCTATAAACACACACACACCTATGTTCTGTAGTCACTGGGTCAGGGTGAACAGACGTGTGTTTGAGAGTGCAGCCCTATGAGCTTCACTGCTAGTCTGAGTTTCTCCATCAGACTCTGGACTCTGAAGAGCCAGGACAGGAGGAGGTCCTAGATCTACATCATCTCTGCTCCATTTCCTGGCCTTCATCTCCTCCCTGCGACGTCTTATGCTGTGTTCCAATGACCTCTGAGATCGGAGGCGGGACCAGTGAATGACGTCACATCCATCAGTTGTTTATGGTCCATGTGCCGTCAGGAGCTGGGAAAATGAGTGTCTCCATCGTCTCTCATTTTGGATGTAGAGCAGCTTTATAACGACGACCCGGCTCCAAAGTTCGATTAAAAGAAAAGGATGTCATATTTTATTAAGACAATGGAAATGGAAGCTGCCCAGAGCTTTAACATTTAGAATTCACCTGTTTAAATATTAGATCCGTAAGTGTCTTTTCCTCTGTAGCCTGGAGGACACACGGACCGTTGTCTCCTAAAACAGTTTGAAACGTGGACTCCTCAGACCACAGACCACTTCTCTGCGTTAGGTCGGCCAATCTCAGAAGAGCCCTGAGAAGTGGGCGGGGCCTCTGAATGTTGTTGAAAGTGGCTTTGCATGCTCGTGTTTCCTGACGATGGTTTCCTGAAGTGTTCCCGATGTCATATCATCACTCAGGGGTCAGAGGTCACAGGTATTCAGTGTTGATTCATGCTTTGCCCCTCATGTGCAGAGATTTTAGACCCAATCATGGTTCTTCACCTGTTACTGACCTTCTTACCTGTGGAATGTTCCAGGTGTTTTCCAGGTCTTTTCTGGCCCCGTCCCGATTATTTTAGGAACATACAGCAGAGATCAGATTTATGTCTTTATTTCTGAAAACATGAAGGTTATCATCGAATCGTTCTTCTCTTTTTTACACTCTACCAACTTTTTGGGAATTGGGCATTTTAGTCCACATTTCTGAGAGCTTTGAATCTTTATTTTGAATAATGGCCGTCAGATAGAGGCCTGTTGTCCTCCCTGTCCTCCTTTTATTAAGAACGCTAAACAGAGATGTGAAATAAAGGAGCAGAAAAGCAAGAGGAAACACTGAAGCCAGGGTGTTGGAGTGTTAGTTATGACTGCTGATCCTGTCTTTGGCCCTCAGGGTCTCTAACTGATCCTCAATCCTTCCATCTCTCCTCAGGGCAGGAATGCAAATCTTATTCAAATGTTCCTGTGAAGAACGTCAGCTCACTGATCTCCGGACTGTCTTTAAAGAAATGAACTTTTACTGGAGACAAAAAAACATCTGGAGGGGAAAAGGTTAAGAGGATCTGACGCCTCAGTCGCTCCATTTGTTCTTCTCTTTGATCAGCGACCATTAAAAACAGAGCAGCCGCTCAGAGCCAGGGTTTACACACATTTAAAGACTGGAGGTGTGTGTGTGTGTGTGTGTGTGTGTGTGTGTGGCAGGTAAAGGCACAGCATGAGGAGACTAGAAGTTGCACTAAAGTCCATCTGCCTGCCAGCGTTTTAGAAAGGTGTTCACCATGGATGGAGTATCTGAGCAGGTAGAATCGTGCAGCAGAACAGCAGTGAGGATATTCAGAGCCCTCAGTGGGTTCATTCAACGATTATTAGAGGATCATTAGCTTGTTTGCAGTCAGCTGGTCCTGATTATGGAGTAAAGATGGAGGACAGGAGATGACATTTTTGACACTTTTATCCAGCTTTTTGCAATTTTTTTCATCTTTTTTTGCCCCTTTTACCAATCTAATCTTCCTTTTACGATTAAATGCCACTAATTTCCTATTTTGCCACCTTTTCATGCTTTTTGCCCATTTTCCCCACTTTTTTTCATATTTTTGCCCATTTTAGTCACTTTTCACTCACATTTCTTCCACTTCTGGGACCATTTTTGCCTTCTTTAACTAATTTTTCAGCACTTCCCACCCATTTTTGCCACTTCTGCCCTTTTTTGCCACTTTCTCCCACTGTTTGCCACATTGAGCCATTGCCACCGATTATTTTGACTTCAGCAGAGATCAGATTTATGTCTTTATTTCTGCAAAACTAAATGCCATTTTGCCACTTTTTCTTCTCTTTTGCCTTTACCCTTTTACCAACTTTTTGCCCATTTTAGTCCAAGTGTTTGCAGCTTTTTGACCATTTTTGCCACATTTAACTTATTTTAATTGCCACTTTTCACCACTTGGATTGAGGCTCTTGCAAATGTATTTTTCAAGAAATTGTCTTTTCTGTTGAGCAGGGTTGAGTAACACTGCTCTACAGAATGAAAGGACACACATTCCCACAGAAACACTCCAGGGTGATGAGGAAAGCCTTCAGAGAAGAGAGGAGGCTGTTAGAGCTGCTGAAGGAGGATAACTCCAGACTAGAATACTGTCTCATTACAGTCCCTGCTGGTGGTCAGGTGGACAAATACTTTTGTCCATATTCTATCAGTGTCTTTTATTGTGATGTTTTAAGCGGCTGCCATAAGAACAGAGCTACTCTAGAAGATGTCAGATTAAAGGAACATTACGTAACATCTGCTGCTGTCTTCTGGGTTTGAGAACATTTCCATCGGTCCTGCTGCTCCAGAGTGAAACCTGACCCTGACCGCTAACGTAGCAGCAGCAGCAGCCTGTGGTTCACACAGTCACACGGTGTACTGGCTCTCAGCCAGAGTGTGGTTATATAATATCAGCCACTCTTTCTAGGAATACATACCGTACACCTCAGAGACTCTCCTCTAACGCTTTTCCAGGAGAGCCTCAGAGTGTGTGAGTGTTTTAAAGACACGTAGAAGATGAACGCTGCCTTTCTAGGAACTCTGAACGTTTCCTGTCATCTAACAGACTCATCTGTCGGTTTCCTAACAGCATGGAGAGCTGGTTCTGGCTCCTCTAGATATCTAAGACCTCTCAGACTTAAAGCTCCTGTGAGGAACTTTTGGTTCCACTTTTTGACTGTTTATGACGTTCTGTCTCTGCTGATCTCTCTCGTTCATTTGTAGGTTTTTAACAGTTTTCATCAGTGAAGTGCATCAGGAGTTCTTCATGTTTCCTGTGATGTAAATGCCTGATCTGACACCTACTGGACTTTAGGACTGTAAAGATCTGCTGCCAGCGCTGGTTCTGGTTCTGCAGCATCAGCTTAGCAGTGAATCCTGAGTTTGGATAAACTTAAATCTAATATTTGAAGTGACTGAACCAAATCCTTCTGTTTCTGAAGAGTCCATATCTGACAGCACCTCTGTCTGGGCCTAATGTGTTTTAATTTGTGGTTCCTGCTGAACTCTGACATTCCTCTGACGTTACAAAGTCCCTCAGTCTGGATTTAAACTTTGATACCAAAGCAGAAAAGAAAACCAGAGACCAGTTCTCATAAATCACAGAGATGGTTGTTTGGCGACTGAGGTCACAGCAGGACTGTGTGGTCCAAACCCTGGTCCAAACCCTGGTCCGTTTTCCCGAAAAGTCCAGATTGTTTGGAGCGGTGTGAAAGCTCTGGTGAGGACCAAACAGGAGGACTCTGGTCCACTATAAAACGGGTCTTGGTTCATTTCCTAACCCTGGTTAGAGGCGTGAAGCAGAGCAGACCAACTGAACCAAAGACAGGAAGTAGCATGAAGCTGATTTATGGATGTAACCATGTGATCCGATACACCCAGATACACGTCAGTACCTCAGCATCTCTGTGACCATGGCAACCGTGTACTCTGGCCTCCTTCTTCAGTATTCATTCGTCTCTAAAGAACCTCGCTGTCTGCCTGTCTGCTTGTCACGCCCCAGAGCCAAAGCAGGAATCCTGAGACCAGATCTACGTCTCCTTTCCTTCTTCACCGCTCCTTCTTTAGAACGCCGCTCTTCCATCACATGGAGCGACTCGTCCTGGCAGCCCAGCGTCAGGGATTTACCTTTCCACCACGACTGAGCGACCTGTTTGATGGCGCGGCGTTCTGAGCCCTCCTCCATCTCTCTACACTGTCTACATGACTACCACTATCTGTGTATTATCTATATACTGTCTGCTATCTGATGAACTTTACATGGTTTTAAAGCAAAAATCAAACTGTAGACTGACAGCGCTGCACGCTGCTCTTTTACCTCTCTCTCTCTCTCCCTCTGTCTCTCTCTCTCTCTCTCTCTCCCTCTGTCTCTCTCTCTCTCTCTCTCTCTCTCCCTCTCTCTCTCTCTCTCTCTCTCTCTCCCTCTCTCTCTCTCTCTCTCTCTCTCTCTCTCTCTCTCTCTCTCTCTCTCTCTCTCTCTCTCTCTCTCTCTCTCTCTCTCTCTCTCTCTCTCTCTCTCTCTCTCTCTCTTTATATATATATATGTACAGCGCTAAACAAATGTATCAGCCCACCTGTCATATCTGTCCCAGAGACCATCCAGCCTCATGAATGTGGACTCTTTCATTTTCAGTCAGATCTCCACGTTTTACCATTTTGAACAGGAATGAGGAATTTCAAACTGAATTCACCCAAATGTGAGCCGGCTCACTGGGCTTCTCTGAGAAGTCAGAAATGAATCAAGCACAACATTCAACCACTAAAACTCATTTTTCTCTTCAGGAATGACAGTAAATAACTATAATCTGACACATTCATCAGAAATATTCATGTGCTTTACTATTTTTTCAGTTATTTTTTGTAAATCAGTGAATTTGAAAATTCCTGGATAACAATAATAATTCTATTTTAGCATTAAAAATATCACTGGGTTAAAGAGCTTCTACATATTGGTGTATTAACCATTGCAGAAACATCAAAATGATTTTGGTGATTACCAATGCTGTTAATGTAGGGCAACCTGACTGTGGTTAGGGTTAGGGTGCTCTAATACATCTGTTAAGAACTGTATACATATATTTATATATATCTGCAATCAATTAATGAACAATAATTCGTGCTTATCATCAAAAGGAGATAATTTTCCAGCACAGAAGTTAAGACCAGTCTTCTGATGATTTACCAGCAGCATGCCAGCACCAAGTCATAAACTAGAGACTGTCTCTGTCAGGGGCTACATGTTTCAAACATCCACAGCATTTTACTTTCAAAACTATCATTGTTATCTATAAGGAGGGGAAAGGGTTAAACTTTTGTTGTTAGTGGTTAAAGACAAAGTTGTAATCCTGATTTCTCAGGCCGTGTTCCACCATCAGTATGAACACATGAATCTGGAGTTTTGGGGGGGTGTCCTAAATGTTTGAGTGAATGCTGACATTACACCTCCTCTGTTAGAGTTATAGCGTTAGAGACGGTCTGAGCAGAGAACACGGATCTCCATGTGGGCTGAAGATGTGTCAGAAACAGGACGGGTCCTCTAGAGCAGTGGTTCTCAACCTTGGGGTCGGGACCCACTTGGGGGTTCATGAAACACTGAGAGGGGTCTCTGGATGCCTTAAAAAACTAAGAATATTTTTTAGATAACACTGTTGCCACTTGACACCAATTTTACCAAATTTTAACCCTTTGCCATCACTTTTTAACACCAAATTTGCCAAAATGGCACATTTTGCCACTTAAAACCCAGTTTTGTCCATTTAAAACCCTTTCCATCACTTTTTCAGCCTGTTTTTGCCACCAGTCAGTGTCCCTGATAGGAAACTGAGATGACTCTGCTAGTCCAGGTAACCTAGGTAGCTGGGCCTAAGGGTTCACACTAACAGACTGATGGGTGCTGGACAGAGGAGTCCAGTCAGGGTTATTTCTATAGCACATTTAAAAACAGCACCAAAGAGCTCAGATAGAAATAACCTCAGATACACAACAGCAGAAAACAACAGTCAGTAAACACAGAGAGTGAGGAGACGTTAGTACTGGGAGTGCTGGGATGTGAGAGAGTGCTCTAATCTAGGTCAAAGGTCAAGGAAATATGTTCCTTAGTTCTTAAGGAACACAGCAAGGTGGCAGATCTAGTTGACTCCACAGACGAGGGCCTGGAACTGAAAAAGAACGGTCCCCTCTGAGTTTCCTTAGAGTCTGATGACCAGGAGAGTCTGGTCAGAGGACCTGATGGAGCGTAGGGGTTAAAGGTCAGATAGATAGGAAGGAGCTTAACCATGGAGTGATTTAAAAACAGGAAACAAAATGTTAAAATGGAGTCTAAAATGGTCAGGGAGGCAGTGGAGTGAGGAGAGCATGGGGGAGATGTGTTCATGTTTTTGGTACCTGTTAAAAACCTGGCAGCAGCGTTCTGAACATACTGCAGACGTTTAGAGCTGATTGGCTGACTCCCATGTGGAGTGAGTTATAATAATCTAATCATTACCATATAAAAGCATGAATCACTTTCTCTGTGTCATTAAAACTTAAAATGCTTTGGCCAGGGTTCTTAGAAACAGCCTCTCATCACTGAGTTTATTTGTTTGTCAGAAGTAAAGAAGAATCAGAAATCACAGCCAGGTTTCTATCGCAGGGTCTGACAGGCTGGCAGAGGGGATTCTGGGTTTAGGTGGTGAGGGCAGGGGGCCAAAGAGAAGTACTTCTGTTTTTGTTGATGAAGTTTTCAGCCATCCAATCAGTGATTTCCTGGAAACAGTTGCAGCGTTTCCGCTAGACTTTTTTGTCCCCGGTCAAAATGACGGCAGTCCTCAAGAATTCGGTCATTTAGAACAACTACCAGACATTAGCTTTAACATCACTCTGCTGCATTAACAGCAGCAAAACGCATAAATCTGGTATTCTGTGATACATCGATACACAAGTCTGCGCTAAACGGGAGAGAGGACACGTTTTTATTTCCAGACCTGACCCAAAACTGAGACAGTAGAAACCACGGCAACAGTAATTATTAATTAATAATTATTAACACTAATTATTATCTCCATTGTTGAAAACTGGTAGACACGTGATTAGACACTAGAAACAACTGCACAAAGACTTTCTCTTATTTTTCTTTGTGTAAGTGGTTCAAAGTATCAAAAGGCTGCGCACTTTTCCTTACACACACAGTCAGTTACACAATATACGCCCACGTTAAACTCATAGACAACAGTTAGTGTCACATTAGCATCGTTAGCCTGTTAGCTCATTGGCCGCTGAGTTCTTTGTAGCTTACATCAGCAAAATACCATCCTCCACCAACAACAACGAAGCATCCAAACACATAACAAAAGTGCTCTCTTAACTGGACACTGCGTTACAACTCTACATTTCAAATGAAAAATGAGTCTTACTGTCAGCTGCTAATATCAGTCCCCATGATGACATCACTGTAACCTCCAATAAAGCAGTAAATCCAACCATCCTGGTTTATTTGGACTAGTCCCGAAAAGATAAAAGCTCCACAGCAGATAGTCCGGTCCAGTCCTCCTCTCATTGACGGCTAATCCAAGACTACTTCTGCTAATTAGCCGGCGTAGGCCTCTCTCTGCTCCTGCTACCGTTCCCTTTGATTCAGCCTCTTCATTACTCACAGCGATGACATACTCAAAATCCCCCCATACCGCCGATGATATCAAGCCTTTGGTTAACCAAGAAAACCTCACTTAGATTAAAATTCTGCTTTATGCGAAAGCTCTGGTCAAACATTCCCTGCATAGTCTCCAGCAGTACTGAGCATGCTCAGAGAGATAGATTCGCTTTGGCGTCATCGTGCATACATAATTAGCCATGTGCTTGCTGTCTGAGGAGATAAACAACCCCAGCACCGCAGGACAGTAGATGTAGTAAGATTAGGCAACTTTTAGTTTATATTAATGCATTCTTGCAACATATCTTCTAGGTTACACAAAATATAATATGCAAGTATTCAGTATTTACTTATCTGGTCATTTGCATGTTTTCTGCCGGAAATTTTGACTGGTTATATTTCTATCTGCCCTTTTTTATGGCCAATGACCAGCCAATTACCGGCTAACGGAAACTCAGAACAGTTGAGGAATGGCTGTAGGAGAGGAAGCATGTAGAGGAGAATAAAAGAGGAGCTAACACTGAGCCTTGAGGGACACCACAAGTACAGGCATGGTGTCCACAGTAGCCTCAGCTCCTTATAACAAACACTCAAACCAGAGACCTCAGATCACAGTGGACCCAGACCAGAGCCTGGTCCATCACCCTAGAGCAGAGCCTGGTCCATCACCCTGGAGCAGAGCCTGGTCCATCACCCTGGAGCAGACCCTGGTCCATGACCCTGGAGCAGAGCCTGGTCCATGACCCTGGAGCAGAGCCTGGTCCATGACCCTGGAGCAGAGCCTGGTCCATGACCCTGGAGCAGAGCCTGGTCCATCACCCTGGAGCAGAGCCTGGTCCATCACCCTGGAGCAGAGCCTGGTCCATGACCCTGGAGCAGAGCCTGGTCCATGACCCTGGAGCAGAGCCTGGTCCATGACCCTGGAGCAGAGCCTGGTCCATCACCCTGGAGCAGAGCCTGGTCCATCACCCTGGAGCAGAGCCTGGTCCATCACCCTGGAGCAGAGCCTGGTCCATCACCCTGGAGCAGAGCCTGGTCCATCACCCTGGAGCAGAGCCTGGTCCATGACCCTGGAGCAGAGCCTGGTCCATGACCCTGGAGCAGAGCCTGGTCCATGACCCTGGAGCAGAGCCTGGTCCATCATCACCCTGGAGCAGAGCCTGGTCCATGACCCTGGAGCAGAGCCTGGTCCATGACCCTGGAGCAGAGCCTGGTCCATCATCCCCCTGGAGCAGAGTCTGGTCAATCATCCACCTGGAGCAGAGCCTGGTCCATCATCCCCCTGGAGCAGAGCCTGGTCCATCATCCCCCTGGAGCAGAGCCTGGTCCATCATCCACCTGAAGCAGAGCCTGGTCCATGACCCAGGAGCAGAGCCTGGTCCATGACCCTGGAGCAGAGCCTGGTCCATGACCCTGGAGCAGAGCCTGGTCCATGACCCTGGAGCAGAGCCTGGTCCATCACCCTGGAGCAGAGCCTGGTCCATGACCCTGGAGCAGAGCCTGGTCCATCATCCACCTGGAGCAGAGCCTGGTCCATGACCCTGGAGCAGAGCCAGGTCCATCACCCTGGAGCAGAGCCTGGTCCATCATCCCCCTGGAGCAGAGCCTGGTCCATGACCCTGGAGCAGAGCCTGGTCCATGACCCTGGAGCAGAGCCTGGTCCATCACCCTGGAGCAGAGCCTGGTCCATGACCCTGGAGCAGAGCCTGGTCCATCATCCACCTGGAGCAGAGCCTGGTCCATGACCCTGGAGCAGAGCCAGGTCCATCACCCTGGAGCAGAGCCTGGTCCATCATCCCCCTGGAGCAGAGCCTGGTCCATCATCCACCTGGAGCAGAGCCTGGTCCATCATCCCCCTGGAGCAGAGCCTGGTCCATCATCCACCTGGAGCAGAGCCTGGTCCATGACCCTGGAGCAGAGCCTGGTCCATCACCCTGGAGCAGAGCCTGGTCCATGACCCTGGAGCAGAGCCTGGTCCATGACCCTGGAGCAGACCCTGGAGCAGAGCCTGGTCCATCACCCTGGAGCAGAGCCTGGTCCATGACCCTGGAGCAGAGCCTGGTCCATCACCCTAGAGCAGAGCCTGGTCCATCACCCTGGAGCAGAGCCTGGTCCATGACCCTGGAGCAGAGCCTGGTCCATGACCCTGGAGCAGAGCCTGGTCCATCACCCTGGAGCAGAGCCTGGTCCATGACCCTGGAGCAGAGCCTGGTCCATGACCCTGGAGCAGAGCCTGGTCCATGACCCTGGAGCAGAGCCTGGTCCATCACCCTGGAGCAGAGCCTGGTCCATCACCCTGGAGCAGAGCCTGGTCCATCACCCTGGAGCAGAGCCTGGTCCATGACCCTGGAGCAGAGCCTGGTCCATGACCCTGGAGCAGAGCCTGGTCCATGACCCTGGAGCAGAGCCTGGTCCATCACCCTGGAGCAGAGCCTGGTCCATGACCCTGGAGCAGAGCCTGGTCCATGACCCTGGAGCAGAGCCTGGTCCATGACCCTGGAGCAGAGCCTGGTCCATCATCCCCCTGGAGCAGAGCCTGGTCCATCATCCACCTGGAGCAGAGCCTGGTCCATCATCCCCCTGGAGCAGAGCCTGGTCCATCATCCCCCTGGAGCAGAGCCTGGTCCATCATCCACCTGAAGCAGAGCCTGGTCCATGACCCAGGAGCAGAGCCTGGTCCATGACCCTGGAGCAGAGCCTGGTCCATGACCCTGGAGCAGAGCCTGGTCCATGACCCTGGAGCAGAGCCTGGTCCATCACCCTGGAGCAGAGCCTGGTCCATGACCCTGGAGCAGAGCCTGGTCCATCATCCACCTGGAGCAGAGCCTGGTCCATGACCCTGGAGCAGAGCCAGGTCCATCACCCTGGAGCAGAGCCTGGTCCATCATCCACCTGGAGCAGAGCCTGGTCCATCATCCCCCTGGAGCAGAGCCTGGTCCATCATCCACCTGGAGCAGAGCCTGGTCCATGACCCTGGAGCAGAGCCTGGTCCATCATCCCCCTGGAGCAGAGCCTGGTCCATGACCCTGGAGCAGAGCCTGGTCCATCACCCTGGAGCAGAGCCTGGTCCATGACCCTGGAGCAGACCCTGGAGCAGAGCCTGGTCCATCACCCTGGAGCAGAGCCTGGTCCATGACCCTGGAGCAGAGCCTGGTCCATCACCCTGGAGCAGAGCCTGGTCCATCACCCTGGAGCAGAGCCTGGTCCATCACCCTGGAGCAGAGCCTGGTCCATGACCCTGGAGCAGAGCCTGGTCCATGACCCTGGAGCAGAGCCTGGTCCATCACCCTGGAGCAGAGCCTGGTCCATGACCCTGGAGCAGAGCCTGGTCCATGACCCTGGAGCAGAGCCTGGTCCATGACCCTGGAGCAGAGCCTGGTCCATGACCCTGGAGCAGAGCCTGGTCCATCACCCTGGAGCAGAGCCTGGTCCATGACCCTGGAGCAGAGCCTGGTCCATGACCCTGGAGCAGAGCCTGGTCCATCACCCTGGAGCAGAGCCTGGTCCATCACCCTGGAGCAGAGCCTGGTCCATGACCCTGGAGCAGAGCCTGGTCCATGACCCTGGAGCAGAGCCTGGTCCATCACCCTGGAGCAGAGCCTGGTCCATGACCCTGGAGCAGAGCCTGGTCCATCACCCTGGAGCAGAGCCTGGTCCATGACCCTGGAGCAGAGCCTGGTCCATGACCCTGGAGCAGAGCCTGGTCCATGACCCTGGAGCAGAGCCTGGTCCATCATCCACCTGGAGCAGAGCCTGGTCCATCATCCCCCTGGAGCAGAGCCTGGTCCATCATCCACCTGAAGCAGAGCCTGGTCCATGACCCAGGAGCAGAGCCTGGTCCATGACCCTGGAGCAGAGCCTGGTCCATGACCCTGAGCAGAGCCTGGTCCAGGTCCGTGCAGCAGAGCCTGGTCCATCACCCTGGAGCAGAGCCTGGTCCATGACCCTGGAGCAGAGCCTGGTCCATCATCCACCTGGAGCAGAGCCTGGTCCATGACCCTGGAGCAGAGCCAGGTCCATCACCCTGGAGCAGAGCCTGGTCCATCATCCCCCTGGAGCAGAGCCTGGTCCATCATCCACCTGGAGCAGAGCCTGGTCCATCATCCCCCTGGAGCAGAGCCTGGTCCATCATCCACCTGGAGCAGAGCCTGGTCCATGACCCAGGAGCAGAGCCTGGTCCATCATCCCCCTGGAGCAGAGCCTGGTCCATGACCCTGGAGCAGAGCCTGGTCCATGACCCTGGAGCAGAGCCTGGTCCATCACCCTGGAGCAGAGCCTGGTCCATGACCCTGGAGCAGAGCCTGGTCCATGACCATGGAGCAGAGCCTGGTCCATGACCCTGGAGCAGAGCCTGGTCCATCATCCCCCTGGAGCAGAGCCTGGTCCATCATCCACCTGAAGCAGAGCCTGGTCCATGACCCAGGAGCAGAGCCTGGTCCATGACCCTGGAGCAGAGCCTGGTCCATCATCCCCCTGGAGCAGAGCCTGGTCCATCATCCCCCTGGAGCAGAGCCTGGTCCATCATCCCCCTGGAGCAGAGCCTGGTCCATGACCCTGGAGCAGAGCCTGGTCCATGACCCTGGAGCAGAGCCTGGTCCATCACCCTGGAGCAGAGCCTGGTCCATGACCCTGGAGCAGAGCCTGGTCCATGACCATGGAGCAGAGCCTGGTCCATGACCCTGGAGCAGAGCCTGGTCCATGACCCTGGAGCAGAGCCTGGTCCATCATCCACCTGGAGCAGAGCCTGGTCCATCACCCTGGAGCAGAGCCTGGTCCATGACCCTGGAGCAGAGCCTGGTCCATCATCCCCCTGGAGCAGAGCCTGGTCCATCATCCCCCTGGAGCAGAGCCTGGTCCATGACCCTGGAGCAGAGCCTGGTCCATGACCCTGGAGCAGAGCCTGGTCCATCACCCTGGAGCAGAGCCTGGTCCATGACCCTGGAGCAGAGCCTGGTCCATGACCATGGAGCAGAGCCTGGTCCATGACCCTGGAGCAGAGCCTGGTCCATGACCCTGGAGCAGAGCCTGGTCCATCATCCACCTGGAGCAGAGCCTGGTCCATCACCCTGGAGCAGAGCCTGGTCCATGACCCTGGAGCAGAGCCTGGTCCATCATCCCCCTGGAGCAGAGCCTGGTCCATCATCCCCCTGGAGCAGAGCCTGGTCCATCATCCCCCTGGAGCAGAGCCTGGTCCATCATCCCCCTGGAGCAGAGCCTGGTCCATCATCCCCCTGGAAGAGTCTGAGCAGAGAGCTTTTCTCTGGATTGACCTAAACACACTCAGCGACCTGCCCCAGGTCATCAGCTCTGAACCTGCAACCTTTCAGCAGCTCTCAGACATGCTGACACATCCCTGCTCTTTCTCCTGGAGGGATTCAGCCTGATCAGCAGTCTGTCTGTGTGTTTCCATCCATCCAACACACAGCGGATGTATTTACACACGCCGCCTCTTTAAAACAAACAGTGGTAGCCCGCTCTGCTAACGGCTAACAGGCATGTTTAGTCTGCTCACTCACCCTGCAGCACTTCCTGTTCTTTCCTTGCAGCAGAATCACAAAGAGAAAGTTTACATGTGTGAACTTGACCTTTGACCCACTTCAGACAGAGCTGCGGCTGTGGAAACAGAGCTGTAAGCACTTTAGTCTGTCATCCTCAGAGAAACGGAGAACGTTCAGGTGTGTACAGGAAACAGCAGAGAACATTCTCTTACCTGCTCCATGAAGGATCCAGATCTGCACTAATATGGATCCAGATCACAGCAGGGTTCTGTACCATGGCCAGACCAATGCTGAAACCCCAGAGACCAGTTAGTTTGACTGCTGTGAGTGCTCCACGCTGTGCTCAGGCACTTTACACTCTCTTAGCCCTGGCGTGATGAAGACGGCGGCTCTGGCTGCTGAGAGGAGACTGTTAGTGCTGACGTGTAATCCCATTATGTCTGCTGTGGAAAGAAACCTACATCCTTGTTGTGGTGGTCTGTAGACGATGTCTCACAGCAGCAGAGGCTCCTGAGGGTTTCAGCAGAGATCAGAGTTACTCTACCCTGCTCCACCAAAGTGTTCAAAAATGCCTTAAGAGCCACAATCTAAGCAGTGAAACGTGTGAAAAACTGATTAAAGTGGCAAAAATGGGTGAGAAGTTACCAGGTGGCAAAAAAGGGTTAGACAAAGACAAAGACAAATGCGAGTTAAATGGGCAAAAAGTGGCAAAAAAAAGAAAAATTGCAAATAACAAAAAGCAGGGTAAAAGAGGCAAAAAACTGGTGGCAAAAATGGGATAGAAGTGGTAAAAATGGGCAAAAAGAGATGGCAAAGTGAGCTTGAAGCAATGGAAACGTACAGACAAACTATAAAGGCTGAAAATTAAAGCCAGCTGTATTAATGTGGGGATTCAAACTGATTAATGTGACTAGCAAAGGATGATTTCTTAGGTCACAGTTTCCCTTTTTAAGGTTTTAATATTTCGAGTGAAGAGATTAAAGAGCCATGTGTTGAGTATCACTGGCATAAAGAACTTTACCAACAGGCTACAGCTATGCTAAATATTCATGCAAAGTAAAAAGTCAAGAATGACAGTCTCTGTCTGAAGCCTGGAGGAGCCACCGGTCTGCTTCCACACAGCCAGGGCCGTTTCTAGCTGTACCCAGAGTACGCACACGCATCAGGCCCCAAAAACCAATCAGGGGCCCCGAAGCTGAATGTTCATCCTGATCTGAGGAGAGTTAAAATGACCTGTCTTTATCCCTGACTGTGGGATATCAGAATAAAACAAGCTGTAATGATAAGTCAGAATGGTTGAACTCCACTGTCAGTGAGTGAGTTTCACCGACAGTAGCATGGGAATGACTGGGTCAGTCTATTTTCTGGAACATCCATTTCCTGTTGGGAAAAAAAAGGGCAGTTTTCTTGTTTGTCCTCAGCTAGCCAGGATGAATGCTCTTTCTTTTAAAATAAACCTTTTTAAAAATACCCAATATCCGTTTAAATCTATCGACATGTAGAGGATTTTTATTTTCCTTGTTAGTTTGCTTGAGTGGCTCAATTTAAGCTGTTTAATTTTAACCCCTTAAAGCCTGTTGTATCATACTTTAATATCTAATCAATATGATCAGAAAACTTCTGAATACAGTCTGACAAATGTAAAAATTTCCTCAACTGGATTTTCAGTTACCAAAAACACCTAGCCGAATTTTTATCCTTGAATATTTATCGTTCTTATTAGTTACCTGATGCTGCGCTGGCCAGAGAACTACTGTAGTTTCGTTGTACACCCGTACAACGAAACTCCCTAAAATAATATATATGTGAAATTTTAGGGAATTTGGATCTTTGGGTTTCAGTAGAAAGAGAAATAAACATTTCAGCTCCAAAACACGAGAATTTCAGGCTATAATTTGTGTTTTCAGGCTTGAAAGGGTTAATATGAGACGTTATCATGCACGCATCATTAGCATGGTCAGGGATCATCTACTGGATCAGAAATCTCTCCCTCTCAGTTTGGTGAACTAGGACCCCACAAAGCTAGAACCAGCGGTCTGACTGGGTCCAGTAGAGTCTGTCATGGTTAGCACTTAGACCCTGATGGTACCCACATCTGTGACGGTCTTTTTAGAGATCCAGATCATGTGGCCCAGATCAGTGGAGCCGTTTCTCTTCATCTGGTCCCAGTTTGTCTCTTTAAATGTGGATTAGATCAGGACAGAGATGGAGGAACCGAAACTAGGACAGAGGTGGAGGAAAGGAAACTAGGACAGAGGTGGAGGAAAGGTAACTAGGACAGAGATGGAGGAAAGGAAACAAGGACAGAGATGGAGGAACCGAAACTAGGACAGAGGTGGAGGAAAGGAAACAAGGACAGAGGTGGAGGAAAGGTAACTAGGACAGAGATGGAGGAAAGGAAACAAGGACAGAGATGGAGGAACCGAAACTAGGACAGAGGTGGAGGAAAGGAAACAAGGACAGAGGTGGAGGAAAGGTAACTAGGACAGAGATGGAGGAAAGGAAACTAGGACAGAGGTGGAGGAAAGGAAACTAGGACAGAGATGGAGGAAAGGAAACAAGAAGAGAGATGGAGGAAAGGAAAATAGGACAGAGATGGAGGAAAGGAAACTAGTGCAGAGATGGAGGAAAGGAAACAAGAAGAGAGATGGAGGAAAGGTAACTAGGACAGAGATGGAGGAAAGGAAACTAGGACAGAGATGGAGGAAAGGAAACTAGTGCAGAGATGGAGGAAAGGAAACTAGGACAGAGATGGAGGAAAGGAAACTAGTGCAGAGATGGAGGAAAGGAAACAAGGACAGAGATGGAGGAAAGGAAACTAGGACAGAGGTGGAGGAAGGGAAACTAGGGCAGAGATGGAGGAAAGGAAACTAGGACAGAGATGGAGGACAGGAAACTACGACAGAGGTGGAGGAAAGGAAACTAGGACAGAGATGGAGGAACCGAAAGTAGGACAATGATGGAGGAAAGGAAACTAGGGCAGAGATGGAGGAAAGGAAACAAGGACAGAGATGGAGGAAAGGAAACTAGGGCAGAGATGGAGGAAAGGAACCTAGGACAGAGATGGAGGAAAGGAAACTAGGACAGAGATGGAGGACAGGAAACTAGGACAGAGGTGGAGGAAAGGATACTAGTGCAGAGATGGAGGAAAGGAAACAAGGACAGAGATGGAGGAAAGGTAACTAGGACAGAGATGGAGGAAAGGAAACTAGGACAGAGGTGGAGGAAAGGAAACTAGGACAGAGATGGAGGAAAGGAAACAAGGACAGAGATGGAGGAAAGGAAACAAGGACAGAGATGGAGGAAAGGAAGCTAGGAAACTGAGATGGAGGAAAGGGCAGAGATGGAGGAAAGGAAACTAGGACAGAGATGGAGGAAAGGAAAACTAGGACAGAGGTGGAGGAACCGAAACTAGGACAGAGATGGAGGAAAGGAAACTAGGGCAGAGATGGAGGAAAAGAAACTAGGACAGAGATGGAGGAAAGGGCGGAGATGGAGGAAAGGAAACTAGGACAGAGATGGAGGAAAGGAAACTAGGACAGAGATGAAGGAAAGAAAACTAGGACAGAGATGGAGGAAAGGGCAGAGATGGAGGAAAGGAAACTAGGACAGAGATGGAGGAAAGGAAACTATGACAGAGATGGAGGAAAGGAAACAAGGACAGAGATGGAGGAAAGGAAACTAGGACAGAGATGGAGGACAGGAAACTAGGACAGAGATGGAGGACAGGAAACTAGGACAGAGATGGAGGAAAGGGCAGAGATGGAGGAAAGGAAACTAGGACAGAGATGGAGGAAAGGTAACTACGACAGAGGTGGAGGAAAGGAAACCAGGACAGAGATGGAGGAAAGGAAACTAGGACAGAGATGGAGGAAAGGGCAGAGATGGAGGAAAGGAAACTAGGACAGAGATTGAGGAAAGGAAACTAGGACAGAGATGGAGGACAGGAAACTAGGACAGAGATGAAGGAAAGAAAACTAGGACAGAGATGGAGGAAAGGGCAGAGATGGAGGAAAGGAAACTAGGACAGAGATGGAGGACAGGAAACTATGACAGAGATGGAGGAAAGGAAACAAGGACAGAGATGGAGGAAAGGAAACTAGGACAGAGATGGAGGAAAGGAAACTAGGACAGAGATGGAGGACAGGAAACTAGGACAGAGATGGAGGAAAGGGCAGAGATGGAGGAAAGGAAACTAGGACAGAGATGGAGGAAAGGTAACTACAACAGAGGTGGAGGAAAGGAAACCAGGACAGAGATGGAGGAAAGGAAACTAGGACAGAGATGGAGGAAAGGGCAGAGATGGAGGAAAGGAAACTAGGACAGAGATGGAGGAAACAAGGACAGAGATGGAGGACAGGAAACTAGGACAGAGATGGAGGAAAGGAAACTAGGACAGAGATGGAGGAAAGGAAACAAGGACAGAGATGGAGGAAAGGAAACTAGGACAGAGATGGAGGAAAGGAAACAAGGACAGAGATGGAGGAAAGGAAACTAGGACAGAGATGGAGGACAGGAAACTAGGACAGAGATGGAGGAAAGGGCAGAGATGGAGGAAAGGAAACTAAGACAGAGATGGAGGACAGGAAACTAGGACAGAGATGGAGGACAGGAAACTAGGACAGAGATGGAGGAAAGGAAACTAGGACAGAGATGGAGGAAAGGAAACTAAGACAGAGATGGAGGACAGGAAACTAGGACAGAGATGGAGGACAGGAAACTAGGACAGAGATGGAGGACAGGAAACTAGGACAGAGATGAAGGAAAGAAAACTAGGACAGAGATGGAGGAAAGGGCAGAGATGGAGGAAAGGAAACTAGGACAGAGATGGAGGAAAGGAAACTACGACAGAGATGGAGGATAGGAAACTAGGACAGAGATGGAGGAAAGGAAACAAGGACAGAGATGGAGGAAAGGAAACTAGGACAGAGATGGAGGACAGGAACCTAGGACAGAGATGGAGGAAAGGAAACTAGGACAGAGATGGAGGACAGAAAACTAGGACAGAGATGGAGGAAAGGGCAGAGATGGAGGAAAGGAAACAAGGACAGAGATGGAGGAAAGGTAACTAGGACAGAGATGGAGGAAAGGAAACTAGGACAGAGATGGAGGAAAGAAAACTAGGAAACTGAGAAGGAAACTAGGACAGAGATGGAGGAAAGGAAACTAGGACAGAGATGGAGGAAAGGAAACTAGGACAGAGATGGAGGACAGGAAACAAGGACAGAGATGGAGGAAAGGAAACTAGGACAGAGATGGAGGAAAGGAACCTAGGACAGAGATGGAGGAAAGGAAACTAGGACAGAGATGGAGGAAAGGGCAGAGATGGAGGAAAGGAAACTAGGACAGAGATGGAGGAAAGGAAACAAGGACAGAGATGGAGGAAAGGAAACTAGGACAGAGATGGAGGAAAGGAAACAAGGACAGAGATGGAGGACAGGAAACTAGGACAGAGATGGAGGACAGGAAACTAGGACAGAGATGGAGGAAAGGGCAGAGATGGAGGAAAGGAAACTAGGACAGAGATGGAGGAAAGGTAACTACGACAGAGGTGGAGGAAAGGAAACCAGGACAGAGATGGAGGAAAGGAAACTAGGACAGAGATGGAGGAAAGGGCAGAGATGGAGGAAAGGAAACTAGGACAGAGATTGAGGAAAGGAAACTAGGGCAGAGATGGAGGAAAGGTAACTAGGACGGAGGTGGAGGAAAGGAAACCAGGACAGAGATGGAGGAAAGGAAACTAGGACAGAGATGGAGGAAAGGGCAGAGATGGAGGAAAGGAAACTAGGACAGAGATTGAGGAAAGGAAAGTAGGACAGAGATGGAGGACAGGAAACTAGGACAGAGATGAAGGAAAGAAAACTAGGACAGAGATGGAGGAAAGGGCAGAGATGGAGGAAAGGAAACTAGGACAGAGATGGAGGAAAGGAAACAAGGACAGAGATGGAGGAAAGGAAACTAGGACAGAGATGGAGGACAGGAAACTAGGACAGAGATGGAGCACAGGAAACTAGGACAGAGATGGAGGACAGGAAACTAGGACAGAGATGGAGGAAAGGGCAGAGATGGAGGAAAGGAAACTAGGACAGAGATGGAGGAAAGGTAACTACGACAGAGGTGGAGGAAAGGAAACCAGGACAGAGATGGAGGAAAGGAAACTAGGACAGAGATGGAGGAAAGGGCAGAGATGGAGGAAAGGAAACTAGGACAGAGATGGAGGAAAGGAAACAAGGACAGAGATGGAGGACAGGAAACTAGGACAGAGATGGAGGAAAGGAAACTAGGACAGAGATGGAGGAAAGGAAACTATGACAGAGATGGAGGAAAGGAAACTATGACAGAGATGGAGGAAAGGAAACTAGGACAGAGATGGAGGACAGGAAACTAGGACAGAGATGGAGGAAAGGAAACAAGGACAGAGATGGAGGAAAGGAAACTAGGACAGAGATGGAGGAAAGGAAACAAGGACAGAGATGGAGGACAGGAAACTAGGACAGAGATGGAGGACAGGAAACAAGGACAGAGATGGAGGAAAGGAAACTAGGACAGAGATGGAGGAAAGGGCAGAGATGGAGGAAAGGAAACTAGGACAGAGGTGGAGGAAAGGAAACTAGGACAGAGGTGGAGGAAAGGTAACTAGGACAGAGATGGAGGAAAGGTAACTAGGACAGAGATGGAGGAAAGGAAACAAGGACAGAGATGGAGGAACCGAAACTAGGACAGAGGTGGAGGAAAGGAAACTAGGACAGAGGTGGAGGAAAGGTAACTAGGACAGAGATGGAGGAAAGGAAACAAGGACAGAGATGGAGGAACCGAAACTAGGACAGAGGTGGAGGAAAGGAAACAAGGACAGAGGTGGAGGAAAGGTAACTAGGACAGAGATGGAGGAAAGGAAACTAGGACAGAGGTGGAGGAAAGGAAACTAGGACAGAGATGGAGGAAAGGAAACAAGAAGAGAGATGGAGGAAAGGAAAATAGGACAGAGATGGAGGAAAGGAAACTAGTGCAGAGATGGAGGAAAGGAAACAAGGACAGAGATGGAGGAAAGGTAACTAGGACAGAGATGGAGGAAAGGAAACTAGGACAGAGATGGAGGAAAGGAAACTAGTGCAGAGATGGAGGAAAGGAAACTAGGACAGAGATGGAGGAAAGGAAACTAGGACAGAGATGGAGGAAAGGAAACAAGGACAGAGATGGAGGAAAGGAAACTAGGACAGAGGTGGAGGAAGGGAAACTAGGGCAGAGATGGAGGAAAGGAAACTAGGACAGAGATGGAGGACAGGAAACTACGACAGAGGTGGAGGAAAGGAAACTAGGACAGAGATGGAGGAACCGAAAGTAGGACAATGATGGAGGAAAGGAAACTAGGGCAGAGATGGAGGAAAGGAAACAAGGACAGAGATGGAGGAAAGGAAACTAGGGCAGAGATGGAGGAAAGGAACCTAGGACAGAGATGGAGGAAAGGAAACTAGGACAGAGATGGAGGACAGGAAACTAGGACAGAGATGGAGGACAGGAAACTAGGACAGAGATGGAGGAAAGGAAACTAGGACAGAGATGGAGGAAAGGAAACTAAGACAGAGATGGAGGACAGGAAACTAGGACAGAGATGGAGGACAGGAAACTAGGACAGAGATGGAGGACAGGAAACTAGGACAGAGATGAAGGAAAGAAAACTAGGACAGAGATGGAGGAAAGGGCAGAGATGGAGGAAAGGAAACTAGGACAGAGATGGAGGAAAGGAAACTACGACAGAGATGGAGGAACCGAAACTAGGACAGAGATGGAGGAAAGGAAACTAGGGCAGAGATGGAGGAAAAGAAACTAGGACAGAGATGGAGGAAAGGGCGGAGATGGAGGAAAGGAAACTAGGACAGAGATGGAGGAAAGGAAACTAGGACAGAGATGAAGGAAAGAAAACTAGGACAGAGATGGAGGAAAGGGCAGAGATGGAGGAAAGGAAACTAGGACAGAGATGGAGGAAAGGAAACTATGACAGAGATGGAGGAAAGGAAACAAGGACAGAGATGGAGGAAAGGAAACTAGGACAGAGATGGAGGACAGGAAACTAGGACAGAGATGGAGGACAGGAAACTAGGACAGAGATGGAGGAAAGGGCAGAGATGGAGGAAAGGAAACTAGGACAGAGATGGAGGAAAGGTAACTACGACAGAGGTGGAGGAAAGGAAACCAGGACAGAGATGGAGGAAAGGAAACTAGGACAGAGATGGAGGAAAGGGCAGAGATGGAGGAAAGGAAACTAGGACAGAGATTGAGGAAAGGAAACTAGGACAGAGATGGAGGACAGGAAACTAGGACAGAGATGAAGGAAAGAAAACTAGGACAGAGATGGAGGAAAGGGCAGAGATGGAGGAAAGGAAACTAGGACAGAGATGGAGGACAGGAAACTATGACAGAGATGGAGGAAAGGAAACAAGGACAGAGATGGAGGAAAGGAAACTAGGACAGAGATGGAGGAAAGGAAACTAGGACAGAGATGGAGGAAAGGAAACTAGGACAGAGATGGAGGACAGGAAACTAGGACAGAGATGGAGGAAAGGGCAGAGATGGAGGAAAGGAAACTAGGACAGAGATGGAGGAAAGGTAACTACGACAGAGGTGGAGGAAAGGAAACCAGGACAGAGATGGAGGAAAGGAAACTAGGACAGAGATGGAGGAAAGGGCAGAGATGGAGGAAAGGAAACTAGGACAGAGATGGAGGAAAGGAAACAAGGACAGAGATGGAGGACAGGAAACTAGGACAGAGATGGAGGAAAGGAAACTAGGACAGAGATGGAGGAAAGGAAACAAGGACAGAGATGGAGGAAAGGAAACTAGGACAGAGATGGAGGAAAGGAAACAAGGACAGAGATGGAGGAAAGGAAACTAGGACAGAGATGGAGGACAGGAAACTAGGACAGAGATGGAGGAAAGGGCAGAGATGGAGGAAAGGAAACTAAGACAGAGATGGAGGACAGGAAACTAGGACAGAGATGGAGGACAGGAAACTAGGACAGAGATGGAGGAAAGGAAACTAGGACAGAGATGGAGGAAAGGAAACTAAGACAGAGATGGAGGACAGGAAACTAGGACAGAGATGGAGGACAGGAAACTAGGACAGAGATGGAGGACAGGAAACTAGGACAGAGATGAAGGAAAGAAAACTAGGACAGAGATGGAGGAAAGGGCAGAGATGGAGGAAAGGAAACTAGGACAGAGGTGGAGGAAAGGAAACTACGACAGAGATGGAGGATAGGAAACTAGGACAGAGATGGAGGAAAGGAAACAAGGACAGAGATGGAGGAAAGGAAACTAGGACAGAGATGGAGGACAGGAACCTAGGACAGAGATGGAGGAAAGGAAACTAGGACAGAGATGGAGGACAGAAAACTAGGACAGAGATGGAGGAAAGGGCAGAGATGGAGGAAAGGAAACAAGGACAGAGATGGAGGAAAGGTAACTAGGACAGAGATGGAGGAAAGGAAACTAGGACAGAGATGGAGGAAAGAAAACTAGGAAACTGAGATGGAGGAAAGGGCAGAGATGGAGGAAAGGAAACTAGGACAGAGATGGAGGAAAGGAAACTAGGACAGAGATGGAGGACAGGAAACAAGGACAGAGATGGAGGAAAGGAAACTAGGACAGAGATGGAGGAAAGGAACCTAGGACAGAGATGGAGGAAAGGAAACTAGGACAGAGATGGAGGAAAGGGCAGAGATGGAGGAAAGGAAACTAGGACAGAGATGGAGGAAAGGTAACTACGACAGAGGTGGAGGAAAGGAAACCAGGACAGAGATGGAGGAAAGGAAACTAGGACAGAGATGGAGGAAAGGGCAGAGATGGAGGAAAGGAAACTAGGACAGAGATGGAGGAAAGGAAACAAGGACAGAGATGGAGGACAGGAAACTAGGACAGAGATGGAGGAAAGGAAACTAGGACAGAGATGGAGGAAAGGAAACAAGGACAGAGATGGAGGAAAGGAAACTAGGACAGAGATGGAGGAAAGGAAACAAGGACAGAGATGGAGGAAAGGAAACTAGGACAGAGATGGAGGACAGGAAACTAGGACAGAGATGGAGGAAAGGGCAGAGATGGAGGAAAGGAAACTAAGACAGAGATGGAGGACAGGAAACTAGGACAGAGATGGAGGACAGGAAACTAGGACAGAGATGGAGGAAAGGAAACTAGGACAGAGATGGAGGAAAGGAAACTAAGACAGAGATGGAGGACAGGAAACTAGGACAGAGATGGAGGACAGGAAACTAGGACAGAGATGGAGGACAGGAAACTAGGACAGAGATGAAGGAAAGAAAACTAGGACAGAGATGGAGGAAAGGGCAGAGATGGAGGAAAGGAAACTAGGACAGAGGTGGAGGAAAGGAAACTACGACAGAGATGGAGGATAGGAAACTAGGACAGAGATGGAGGAAAGGAAACAAGGACAGAGATGGAGGAAAGGAAACTAGGACAGAGATGGAGGACAGGAACCTAGGACAGAGATGGAGGAAAGGAAACTAGGACAGAGATGGAGGACAGAAAACTAGGACAGAGATGGAGGAAAGGGCAGAGATGGAGGAAAGGAAACAAGGACAGAGATGGAGGAAAGGTAACTAGGACAGAGATGGAGGAAAGGAAACTAGGACAGAGATGGAGGAAAGAAAACTAGGAAACTGAGATGGAGGAAAGGGCAGAGATGGAGGAAAGGAAACTAGGACAGAGATGGAGGAAAGGAAACTAGGACAGAGATGGAGGACAGGAAACAAGGACAGAGATGGAGGAAAGGAAACTAGGACAGAGATGGAGGAAAGGAACCTAGGACAGAGATGGAGGAAAGGAAACTAGGACAGAGATGGAGGAAAGGGCAGAGATGGAGGAAAGGAAACTAGGACAGAGATGGAGGAAAGGAAACTATGACAGAGATGGAGGACAGGAAACTAGGACAGAGATGGAGGACAGGAAACTAGGACAGAGATGGAGGACAGGAAACTAGGACAGAGATGAAGGAAAGAAAACTAGGACAGAGATGGAGGAAAGGGCAGAGATGGAGGAATGGAAACTAGGACAGAGATGGAGGAAAGGAAACTACGACAGAGATGGAGGATAGGAAACTAGGACAGAGATGGAGGAAAGGAAACAAGGACAGAGATGGAGGAAAGGAAACTAGGACAGAGATGGAGGACAGGAACCTAGGACAGAGATGGAGGAAAGGAAACTAGGACAGAGATGGAGGACAGAAAACTAGGACAGAGATGGAGGAAAGGGCAGAGATGGAGGAAAGGAAACAAGGACAGAGATGGAGGAAAGGTAACTAGGACAGAGATGGAGGAAAGGAAACTAGGACAGAGATGGAGGAAAGAAAACTAGGAAACTGAGATGGAGGAAAGGGCAGAGATGGAGGAAAGGAAACTAGGACAGAGATGGAGGAAAGGAAACTAGGACAGAGATGGAGGACAGGAAACAAGGACAGAGATGGAGGAAAGGAAACTAGGACAGAGATGGAGGAAAGGAACCTAGGACAGAGATGGAGGAAAGGAAACTAGGACAGAGATGGAGGAAAGGGCAGAGATGGAGGAAAGGAAACTAGGACAGAGATGGAGGAAAGGAAACTATGACAGAGATGGAGGAAAGGAAACAAGGACAGAGATGGAGGAAAGGAAACTAGGACAGAGATGGAGGAAAGGAAACAAGGACAGAGATGGAGGACAGGAAACTAGGACAGAGATGGAGGACAGGAAACTAGGACAGAGATGGAGGAAAGGGCAGAGATGGAGGAAAGGAAACTAGGACAGAGATGGAGGAAAGGTAACTACGACAGAGGTGGAGGAAAGGAAACCAGGACAGAGATGGAGGAAAGGAAACTAGGACAGAGATGGAGGAAAGGGCAGAGATGGAGGAAAGGAAACTAGGACAGAGATTGAGGAAAGGAAACTAGGGCAGAGATGGAGGAAAGGTAACTAGGACAGAGGTGGAGGAAAGGAAACCAGGACAGAGATGGAGGAAAGGAAACTAGGACAGAGATGGAGGAAAGGGCAGAGATGGAGGAAAGGAAACTAGGACAGAGATTGAGGAAAGGAAAGTAGGACAGAGATGGAGGACAGGAAACTAGGACAGAGATGAAGGAAAGAAAACTAGGACAGAGATGGAGGAAAGGGCAGAGATGGAGGAAAGGAAACTAGGACAGAGATGGAGGAAAGGAAACTATGACAGAGATGGAGGAAAGGAAACAAGGACAGAGATGGAGGAAAGGAAACTAGGACAGAGATGGAGGACAGGAAACTAGGACAGAGATGGAGGACAGGAAACTAGGACAGAGATGGAGGACAGGAAACTAGGACAGAGATGGAGGAAAGGGCAGAGATGGAGGAAAGGAAACTAGGACAGAGATGGAGGAAAGGTAACTACGACAGAGGTGGAGGAAAGGAAACCAGGACAGAGATGGAGGAAAGGAAACTAGGACAGAGATGGAGGAAAGGGCAGAGATGGAGGAAAGGAAACTAGGACAGAGATGGAGGAAAGGAAACAAGGACAGAGATGGAGGACAGGAAACTAGGACAGAGATGGAGGAAAGGAAACTAGGACAGAGATGGAGGAAAGGAAACTATGACAGAGATGGAGGAAAGGAAACTATGACAGAGATGGAGGAAAGGAAACTAGGACAGAGATGGAGGACAGGAAACTAGGACAGAGATGGAGGAAAGGAAACAAGGACAGAGATGGAGGAAAGGAAACTAGGACAGAGATGGAGGAAAGGAAACAAGGACAGAGATGGAGGACAGGAAACTAGGACAGAGATGGAGGACAGGAAACTAGGACAGAGATGGAGGAAAGGAAACTAGGACAGAGATGGAGGAAAGGGCAGAGATGGAGGAAAGGAAACTAGGACAGAGATGGAGGAAAGGAAACTACGACAGAGGTGGAGGAAAGGAAACCAGGACAGAGATGGAGGAAAGGAAACTAGGACAGAGATGGAGGAAAGGGCAGAGATGGAGGAAAGGAAACTAGGACAGAGATGGAGGAAAGGAAACTAGGACAGAGATGGAGGACAGGAAACTAGGACAGAGATGGAGGACAGGAAACTAGGACAGAGATGGAGGAAAGGAAACCAGGACAGAGATGGAGGAAAGGAAACTAGGACAGAGATGGAGGACAGGAAACTAGGACAGAGATGGAGGAAAGGAAACTAGGACAGAGATGGAGGACAGGAAACAAGGACAGAGATGGAGGAAAGGAAACTAGGACAGAGATGGAGGAAAGGAACCTAGGACAGAGATGGAGGACAGGAACCTAGGACAGAGATGGAGGACAGGAAACTAGGACAGAGATGGATGAAAGGGCAGAGATGGAGGAAAGGAAACTAGGACAGAGATGGAGGAAAGGGCAGAGATGGAGGAAAGGAAACTAGGGCAGAGATGGAGGAAAGGAAACTAGGACAGAGATGGATGAAAGGGCAGAGATGGAGGAAAGGAAACTAGGACAGAGATGGAGGACAGGAAACTAGGACAGAGATGGAGGAAAGGAAACAAGGACAGAGATGGAGGAAAGGAAACTAGGACAGAGATGGAGGAAAGGAAACAAGGACAGAGATGGAGGACAGGAAACTAGGACAGAGATGGAGGACAGGAAACTAGGACAGAGATGGAGGAAAGGAAACTAGGACAGAGATGGAGGAAAGGGCAGAGATGGAGGAAAGGAAACTAGGACAGAGATGGAGGAAAGGAAACTACGACAGAGGTGGAGGAAAGGAAACCAGGACAGAGATGGAGGAAAGGAAACTAGGACAGAGATGGAGGAAAGGGCAGAGATGGAGGAAAGGAAACTGGCACTGAGGAGCATTTCTGTGTCTGTTGAAGGGGCTCAGCTGGCCTCTTAGCTCAGCCTGGTTTCCCTCCATTGGACTAGACTCTGCTAGGACTGAGACGTGTGATGCTGGTCCCCTCCTCTCCAGGTAAATCAGGTTAACTGGTAAAAATCCTTGCTTTATGGAGTTCAGGAGTCATATTGAATGTGTGCAGAAATGTTCTGATCACTCAGAGCTGGAGAGTTCCTCTTCTTTCTGGTGGCTTCATCAGGATCAGTGGTAGAAAAATAAAAATGACTGGGACGGCAGTTTTTCTTTACTGATCATCGTTAGAATTCCAAAATAAGAGTTTAACTTTGACCATGAGAGTGTGTGACGCTGTAGAGTCATACTAAACCTTCACACATGGATGGAATGTTCCAGAGTCTTCTTTCTCTCAGCTGTATGCTGCAGCTCTGTAACCCCAGAGGGATTCACTTAACAACTAAAAACAGGAAGTTGCTCACATCCAACCGCACATTCCACAGCCCACACACACCCTCACACACACTCACACACACACACGCATAACGGAACAAAGAGGGATGGTCGGAGGAGAGAAAAGAGGAAACAGTAAACCACCACTTTAACGCTCAGCGCTCAGGAATGAATGGAATACCACTTCTGTCACTCGGAGCTCGCGTGTCATTGGCTTACAGGAATTCCGTCGGTGGAGAGGATGGCTGTGATTGGCTGTAAAGGAACGCCAATCTGTTTGAATTGGACCGGGTTAAAGCTGCTGCGTAATTGAATCTGAGAGTGACTAAGAGCCCTCCTTCTCCTCGAGTCAGTGATAAAAATGAGACTGACTTTACGGGAAGGCTGGCGGACCACCCTCTGTGTTTTTATTTCACTCACTCATTCAGGAGAGGAAAAGTGAGATTACAACAGGCTGAGTCAGCGGACGTCTGTAATATTTACCGTTTTATTCTAATCACAAGATAAGGAAAGGTCAGATCAGACGACAGAGAGAGGAAGGACAGAAAAACTAAAGCTTCATAAGGTTTTTATTTTCTCACACACAGTTAGAGTCCTGGAGGAGAAAGTCAGAGTTTAAAGAGCTGCTGGAGAGACAGACTGGAGGATTTAGACACGAGAAGTTTAAAAAAATCAGGACAGACAAGAGGAGAGATGGGGGAGGAACGAAAGAAGTCAGAAAAGCAGATTTAATACTAAAAAAGCCCAGGAGAACAGAACGGTTTTATAAATTAATGAAAGAAAATTTTAACAAAGAGTGAAGTTAAACAGGATCCATGATGGTGAGGAAGAGGAGATAATCAGCTGGGAGAGGATGTGATCAAACAGGAAACAGGAAATGCAGCAGCATCAGAGATGCAGGAAAGACGGTCAGATGTGGACGGGTCAGGAGAAGGAGAGAGGAAGCTGATAACAAGTTCATATTTCAGCTGAAGAGGAAAACAGCAGAGTTTTAGGACATTTTTACAGTTGTAGTTCTGTTCATGTCATCCAATCATGGCCCAGTCTGGTTTTGCAGAACTGCATCAGCTCTGGTCTTTGGGGACAGGATGAACAGGTAAACACTCAGACACAGGACTGTTGGGCTGCTAGAATCCTTCATCAGACAAGAATGGGACAACATTCCTCTCCCTAAACATCAGCAGCTGGTCTCCTCTCTTCCCAGATGTTTACAGACTGTTGTTAGAAGAATTAGAGGATGCTCCATGATGGTAGACGTGGTCCTACAGGTCAGACGGGTCAGGAGGAGACAGGAGAGCGCTGAAGACTGTTGGATGCTTTTTCACATTTCAGCTCAATAAGAATAAGTAAGAGTTTTTACACCTCAAGCTGATATCATCCAGATCACGGACCACTGTCACTAAACTGCAGCAGCTTTGGTCCAAAGGTGACCCACAGACCAAGTAAACCTCCTAATCCAGAGGTCTGTCTATGCTGCAGGATCTCTGCACCCCCCTCCACCCCAGCATCTCCCTGTGGCTCTGACCAGGGCTGACTGGTGTTCTAGGGTAGCCCTATCTGTGAGGAGTGATGGAGTCAGAGCCTGAGGTGTGATAACCTCAGAAAATTATATCTGTACCTCTTATCGACAGCAGGAGACCACATGACCAGGAGAGATCCAAAAACCACCAAGGGACGTACTGAGCATGCTCCATGGCAGGTCTGTCACAGGAGGGAGAAATTCAGAATCATCTCTCCTAGTTGCAGGATGAATTACTCTAAAACTAAACTTATAAAAAGAACATTAATCAGCAGAACAAACCTGACGTCCCTAAAACTGACAACCTCAAGATATTCACTCTGAACAGAGACATCCTCTCTCCTCCTCTCTCTCTCTCCTCTCTCCTCCTCTCTCCTCCTCTCTCTATCTCCTCTCTCCTCCTCTCTCTCTCTCCTCTCTCCTCCTCTCTCCTCCTCTCTCTATCTCCTCTCTCCTCCTCTCTCCTCCTCTCTCTATCTCCTCTCTCCTCCTCTCCTCTCTCCTCTCTCCTCCTCTCTCGCTCTCCGGTCTCCTCCTCTCTCCTCCTCTCTCCTCCTCTCTCTATCTCCTCTCTCCTCCTCTCTCCTCCTCTCTCTATCTCCTCTCTCCTCCTCTCTCTATCTCCTCTCTCCTCCTCTCTCTATCGCCTCTCTCCTCCTCTCTCTATCTCCCCTCTCCTCCTCCTGTCCTCCTCTCTCTCTCTCTCCTCCTCTCTCATCTGAACCTCCTCATGTCTTTGTCTTTAATCCCGTTACCTTGTGATCCACAATGACCCTCAGATCATCAGGACCCGCTGGGTCTGTTTGTGTGAGCTAAAGGCTGATGGATCTTAGCGGGGTCAGAGGTCAAGCGGTGCTAATGATGAAAGTCATAATGTGCATGATGTGCACGTGGCACCCAGAGAGTAATCTAACACTCCAGCAGCTGATCATGTGTCCCAGCTTTTCTGTCATGGTAGAACTGGGTCAGACCGGAAGTCCTTCATCCTGATGGATGTCCTGCGAACAGGACTGTGGTTTCAGGGAGCGGACTTTAATGAGGGTTGACATCCTTTACCTCAGTCTGCTACAGACGAAGTTCAACTGTTTGAAATCATCAAAGGGTTAAAATGAGGAGGAGAGCCTTAGACCCTCTCAGTCTGCTCCAGTTATTATGATCCAGCAGGAGCACATCTTTGATGCAGCCTGTCAGACAAACTTAGACCAGGACCAGGAACAGTCAAATCCTCATCCTGAAACCACAAACTTAGACCAGGACCAGGAACAGTCAAATCCTCATCCTGAAACCACAAACTTAGATCAGGACCAGGAGCAGTCAAATCCTCATCCTGAAACCGCAAACTTAGACCAGGACCAGGAGCAGTCAAATCCTCGTCCTGAAACCACAAACATAGACCAGGACCAGGAACAGTCAAATCCTCATCCTGAAACCACAAACTTAGACCAGGACCAGGAACAGTCAAATCCTCATCCTGAAACCACAAACTTAGATCAGGACCAGGAGCAGTCAAATCCTCATCCTGAAACCGCAAACTTAGACCAGGACCAGGAGCAGTCAAATCCTCGTCCTGAAACCACAAACATAGACCAGGACCAGGAGCAGTCAAATCCTCATCCTGAAACCACAAACTTAGACCAGGACCAGGAGCAGTCAAATCCTCATCCTGAAACCACAAACTTAGACCAGGACCAGGAGCAGTCAAATCCTGGTCCTGAAACCACAAACTTAGACCAGGACCAGGAGCGGTGAAATCCTCGTCCTGAAACCACAAACTTAGACCAGGACCAGGAGCAGTCAACTCCTTGTCCTGAAACCACAAACTTAGACCAGGACCAGGAGCGGTGAAATCCTGGTCCTGAAACCACAAACTTAGATCCTGGTCCTGACTCTGTGGGCCTAAAATCCTCTCAGGTGACGTCAGCTGTCAAACATTTTCTGCTGTCAGCCTCACCTTCTAAAATAAAGTCCTCTGGTCCCGGTGTGACCTCTGACCTCTGACCCCTAAGGCAGACCAGACAGCCAGGGTAATTTGTGACTCTTGAGTATTTATCTCAGGTCCAGGTGTCAGAGTTGTGTAGATGCTGGTCCTGGATCCAGACCAGAACTTCAGGTATGAAAACATCCTCAGTCTCACCGAGGTAAACATGGATCTCTATTTTTCCTCCTCCTCTCCTATTGGCCGATAACCGTGGCGGCGCACTGACATCGGCGAGAGGTCCGGTTTCTAGAGTCTCTGTACCTGAGACGTGTCTACAGGTGAGTGAGATCCAGCACTCTCTCAGACTCTGACCTGTTCACATGCAGACACAATGAGAGCCTCATGGACTCATTCTGGTCCAGGCTTTTGGGCCGTAACCATGGTTACCGTTTTAGCACGTTTTACCTCAACAGCGCCCCCTGCTCATCATAAAGAAAATCCTGAGAACGTTCTGGAACAGCTGTTTGTTCTCTGGATTTCCTTGTTTATAGGAAATATCACATGAAACGGAAACGTAACGGAATCCTGCTATTGTCAGAAGCCCCACCCCTTCTTGATTTTGATTGGCAAGTGAGGGAGGAGTGACACTGATGAGTTGAATGCTTTTAAAGTGAGGGGTTGAAGTGCTGCGACAGAAGAGCTGACTCTGAGGGCGTTGTTTCTGTTTGTTCAGTGAAATCTGAATTATGCTCTAAAGGTTGATGACTTCAGAATCGTCCTGACTGTCATTTGCATCGACTATTTAGAATCAGAGAAAAATATCATTTCCATGATAATCTGGAGCGGGGTGTGTGACGTCTGATTGTTTCTAGAGCTCAGACAGCTGATGCTTCATTTCTATGACTTTAACTCTTTAAACAGCAAATATAGAGTTTGACTTTCACAATCACAAATCAACAATGCCAATTTTGCAGATTGTGGGATTAAAATGTAAGTAGTCCCAGCGCCATCTTTAGCTCCGCCTCCTGCTCCATCAGCCTCATTCATTGTCTCTGAGTGTTTTTCTCACACTCGTCCATTCATCGTGTCTCTGTCGGGCCGGCCGCTGTGAAAACAGAGCGGGGGAAGTCTCATTCATCTGCAGGACTCGTGTTTACACAGCACGCTCTCTCTCTCTGCTTTCACTTGCTCCACCACTCTCTCTCGGCCTCATTCGCCCACTCTCTCTCTCTCTCTCTCTGTTATTCTTAGACAGCTGCTCTTGCTTTTTTCCTCTCTGCCTGTTAAAGGTTCTGCATGGAGGTTAATGTTCATGTTAAAGGAAGAGGATGAAGAACTAAACACCTGCTAGAGACGGAGCGCTGTTTAAGTACTAAAGCATGAAAGCCGAGGGGAATGATGGTCTGATTCATTCACAGAACAGAAACAACAGACCAGAGGTAAACTGAGACATTTACTGGGAATGAAAATATTAGCTCATTCTGAATCTGATGGCAGTAACACATTTTTAAAACTAGAAAGCACTCGGAGAGCGCAGACCTCCGCCATCAGCCCTATCTCCCAATAGAATCTTTAACAAAATTCCTGGATCCAGACGGTGATCTTGATCGCTCCCAAAATCAAATCAGTTCTTCCTAATGACATTTCTGAAGATTCCTGAAAATTTCATCCAAATCCGTCCATAACTTTTTCAGTTATGCTGCCAACCAGCCAACCTGATCACATGACCTCCTTGGCGGAGGTAAAAAGTAGGGACAGAGCCATGTCTACCTTTGTGTAGCATCCCCTCTTCTTTAACAACAGTCTGTAAACGTCTGGAAGTGAGGAGACCAGCTGATGGAGAGGAATGTTGTCCCATTCTTGTCTGATGTAGGATTCTAGCTGATCATCAGTCCTGGGTCTTCTTTGTTGGCCTTTGAAGGCCTTCCCTGACAGAGACGTTGTCTGGATGGCAGCATACGTTGCTCTAAAAGCTCTCTCTACTTTCCAGCATTGATAGTTCCTTTCCAGATGTTAGAGCTGCCCACGCAATAGGCACTAATGCAACCCCATACCATCAGAGATGCAGGCTTTAGACCTGAGCCAGGAGAACAAGCTGGATGCTCCCTCTCCTCTTTAACCCACAGGACACAGCGTCTGTGGTTTCCTCTGACCACAGAACAGTTTTCCATGTTTCCTCAGTCCATGTTAAATGAGCTTTGGTCCTGAGAAGACCACGGTGTTTGTGGATCCTGTTCATACATGGCTTCTTTTCTCCATGATCCAGCTTTAACTGTCATTAAACTTAACTTTAATTAGAACTCAAATATTTTTATGTGACACAGTAAACAGAGACACAGAGGGACACGTCACGGCCTCTCTGTCACGCACTAAACACGCAGCAAACACACAGCAAATACGCAGCAAACATGCAATAAACATGCAGCAAACACGCAGCAAACACGCAATAAACATGCAGCAAACACACAGCAAACACGCAATAAACATGCAGCAAACACGCGATAAACATGCAGCAAACACGCAGCAAACATGCATTAAACATGCAGCAAACATGCAGCAAACACGCAGCAAACACGCATTAAACATGCAATAAACATGCAGCAAACATGCAGCAAACACGCGATAAACATGCAGCAAACACGCAGCAAACATGCATTAAACATGCAGCAAACATGCAGCAAACATGCAGCAAACACGCAGCAAACATGCAATAAACATGCAGCAAACATGCAGCAAACACGCAGCAAACATGCATTAAACATGCAGCAAACATGCAGCAAACACGCAGCAAACATGCAATAAACATGCAGCGAATATACAGCAAACATGCAGCAAACACGCCGTGACCACACACCCGCTCAGAGAGAGCAGTGAGACCACATCCATGTCTGATAGAATCTGCAGCAGTGACTCTGTTGGCATCCCGCTCCAGAATATCAGGAGCTGATGAGAGAGTTTCAGTCCACATTAAAACTCTAATGACTTTTATTAACCCTTTCCACTGATGCACACTGACAGTCCTCTCTCTGTGAGGCAGATATTTCTGTCTGACGGACTTCAGATTAGTCATCTTTATGTAACTGTACTCCTAAAAACACCACCCTGTTTTTTTCTGATCCTTCTTCTAGTTTGATTTTTGTGGTTAAAATTGTTTTGTAACATGATTTGGTTTTTGAAAAAAGAAGTGTTTACTTTATTGATTTCCCGTTGTAAAGGAAACTCCACCTTTTATCGAGAACACTGATCTGAAACCACACTTCCTCTCCTCTCTCTCTCTCTCTCTCTCTCTCTCTCTCTCGCCCTCCCTCTCTCTCTCGGTTATTTTGACAACACTGACAGCTGAGCGTGGCGTCAGTCTGTTTTCCACTTAAAGAGGATTGGGAAATTCTTCATGCTGTGGCTATCAGATGTGACATATCCTCCTCTAACCCGGGGACCCTCAGCTCTTTAAATCAGGCCTGTGGGGGCTGCTGGGGGTCCGGGACGTGTAGGGGGGCACCTGTGGGCCATTTGTGGGTCCTGACCTCTGGTTTTGAGAAACCTCCTGCAGTAATGTAACACCTCTGGGAAAGATCATCTGCTTTGAATGCTGGAGGTCTTCAGGAGCTGAAGATGTCGGACCTGTCAGAGGATGACGAGAGGTTAAATCTGATCAGACTGGAATAAAGAGTGAGAATTAACCAGGGAGGTTTGCTTTTAAATGTATGCTTTTAACAAGTTTGATCAATATGAACTAGTCATTTAAGAATATTATAGTGAGAGGAGACTCCTACAATGCAATCAAAGATGTCCCAAAACACTTGACACCAAAGTCTGGTTCCATGTGAGCAGAGTTAGCGTATCATAGAGGAGGTCATCTCTGGCAAGATGGTAAAGATAAATCATAGTAATAATTATGATGATAAACCTCTGATAAACCAGAGACTGGACCCTGAAAAACCCAGAATATGGACCCTAATAAACCCAGAGACTGGACCCTGATAAACCCAGAATATGGACCCTAATAAACCCAGAGACTGGACCCTGATAAACCAGAGAATGGACCCTGATAAACCAGAGACTGGACCCTGATAAACCCAGAATATGGACCCTAATAAACCCAGAGACTGGACCCTGATAAACCAGAGAATGGACCCTGATAAACCAGAGACTGGACCCTGATAAACCCAGAGAATGGACCCTGATAAACCAGAGACTGGACCCTGATAAACCAGAGAATGGACCCTGATAAACCAGAGACTGGACCCTGATAAACCCAGAGAATGGACCCTAATAAACCCAGAGACTGGACCCTGATAAACCAGAGACTGGACCCTGATAAACCAGAGACTGGACCCTGATAAACCAGAGACTGGACCCTGATAAACCCAGAGACTGGACCCTGATAAACCCAGAGAATGGACCCTGATAAACCAGAGACTGGACCCTGATAAACCAGAGAATGGACCCTGATAAACCAGAGACTGGACCCTGATAAACCCAGAGAATGGACCCTGATAAACCAGAGACTGGACCCTGATAAACCCAGAATATGGACCCTGATAAACCCAGAGACTGGACCCTGATAAACCAGAGACTGGACCCTGATAAACCAGAGACTGGACCCTGATAAACCAGAGACTGGACCCTGATAAACCCAGAGACTGGACCCTGATAAACCAGAGACTGGACCCTGATAAACCAGAGACTGGACCCTGATAAACCAGAGACTGGACCCTGATAAACCAGAGACTGGACCCTGATAAACCAGAGACTGGACCCTGATAAACCCAGAGACTGGACCCTGATAAACCAGAGACTGGACCCTGATAAACCAGAGACTGGACCCTGATAAACCCAGAGACTGGACCCTGATAAACCAGAGACTGGACCCTGATAAACCAGAGACTGGACCCTGATAAACCAGAGACTGGACCCTGATTTTCCCCTCGTGAGATAAAGGAATGTCCTCCTCATTGTTAACATCACCGTTTATATTTTGAATGGCTAGGTTTAAATAAAACTCTCTCCTTGCTTTGATCAGAGCGGTTTTTATTCTTCTAGTCCTGCTTTAAATCAGACTGATGTACAGTGAAGCTTTGGTCAGGTTTTCCTAGTTTCTAAATGTCTGCTGTCCCTGCTGAATCTCTGGTATCAGCACGGATCATGTCATCCTCCTATCTGCATGCAGATGTGGAAGCGGTGTGGTTGTGTGCAAGCTGACAGTAATAGAGAGAGGAGTCTTCTTGAACTGTTGCACAGACTCTGAAACAGCTGCAGCTGTTTGTCTCAGCAGTCAGAAGGGCTTTATCTGCATCTTCTCACCTGGAGCCATTTCTGGCTTTAACAGCTGGCTCTATCGGCGCTCACATCGCTGAAGTCTGCCATGAACACGTTAACAACCACATCTTCCTGTTTCTGTTTATGGCGTGTCTAATTATTGGTCTGAAGATGTTGACATACATTTAGCTTCTGAGCATGCTCACCTCTGAGGCTGCACACGTTACAGCTTCAACCGCCCTCAGGGGTCAGGGTTTGGCTGCTCACCTCAGCTTTGGGGTCATGGCTCAGTCGGCTTAGATTCAACAGGAAACACGTCTCGGATGCTTTCTCTCTGTTTGCTCTTCAGTTGAAGAAGGACAGGGCTGCTCCTCAGCTGTTCTCTTGTATCTTTATCATGAGAATGTGTCACATCAGGCTGAATCCTGCATCAGGGGGATATTTGCCTTTGTGACCAGCATCCTTGCAGGCTGCAGAATCTGACAGCACAGAAGTGCTTTCCTAGCTCATTGGAGATCTGCTCAGAGCAGAGGCCAGCTTTGAATTCTGCATGAATTAGCTGGTATAGTCCTGTACAGATGATGTGAACTCCTGATGTGATTCTGCATAAAGAAATTCTGCTGAGAAGCCTGTTTTAACTCTCAGGCATCACTTTAATTTACTCCGCTGTAAAGCCATCGAGGACAAACATGTCCACTTCCATAAAACTGCTATAAAAACTTAACAGATTCATACTTTTTCTGCTTTTTTTTTTGGCATAAATCTCTTAAACAACTTCAGCTGTGCTCAAAACTACCAAACATTCAATCATTTTGAGGATTTTAAGCCTTTAAATGCCAGTTTGATTACTTAAAAATGTGGTTCGAATGGGAGTCAACAGGACGTTTTTGTCCAAAAGTGATTCGAAAGGATAGTCACTTTTACATGGGATGCTACACAAAAACTAATAATGCATCAAAGTCAATATTTTGGTTAATGTTTCACATACCCAGGACTGATTTAAAAAAAACACCCCCCACCCCAACATTAGTTATCTGGATAATAATCACTGTTTTGTGTGATTTTTTTAGAAAAAAAACATATGACCATCCTGTAATCAAACTGGCATTTAAAGGGTTAAAATTCTAAAAATTATTCAGTAATCGATTGTTTTGATTAGAACAAATCAAAAGATGTGACCAAAAAAAAGCAGAAAAAAATACTAATGTATACTATTTTAATTTCTGTTTTTGGAAGTGGACGTTTTTGTCTTTAATGACTCCATAGTGTAGTAAATTTTAAATCAGATGCTACACAAAAACTAAAAATGCATCAAAGTCAATATTTTGTCTAATCATGGACATGTCCAAGCTGGATTTAGAAATAATGCCCCAGACATCCAACATTTGGTTTAAGGAAAATTTCACTTTTTTTCATTAAAAAACAACATTGACTTTAAGTAATCAAACTGGCATTTAAAGGGTTAAAATCCTCAAAATGATTGAATGTTTGGTAGTTTTGAGCACAGCTGAAGTTGTTTTAGAGATTTATGCAAAACAAGCAGAAAAAAACATGAATCTGTGAAGTTTTTATAGCAGTTTTATGGGAGTGGACATGTTTGTCCTTAATGGCTTTAAAGGGGAGTAAATGTGTTTCAGTGTTTCCCTGACCTGTCAGAGAAACTGAAATTTGAATTCAGAAATCTGTCTTGAAAGAAACTTTGTGCAACCTGATACCTGAGGGTGAAGCTGTCTGTAACTAATAAAACAAATAAAACAGCAGCAGGCAGGAATGAAAAGGCCTCCATCTGCAGCCTGGATGAACGCTGTGAAACTGTAGTTCATGGGTAGATGGAACGATTCTGTAATACTCCAATATAGGCATAAACATAATATCTTCTTTAAAGCATGCATTTGCATAACAACGTCAGGTTGGACAGATGTCCAGTTTGCTAAGCTCTACTCAGGCCTGCAGGAAAACAGTCCAACACAGTTTCTGTGCAGAAACATTAAAGTTTAAACATTTTTAAGGGCTTGGCTTCATCCTCTGCAGTGAACCTCTGGATGCATGTTTAAGGATGTCAGCAGGAGCGTGCATTTATAAAGGCAGCAGAGCAGGAGAGTGAAAAATGTTGTTTTGGTTTGAGTGAGTCTCCATCTGCCGCCCCTGAGGAGAGTTTTCCAAGGAATTCCCACGCTTTCTTAGAAACGCCTGAATGGAATTCCTAAGGCAGCTTTTCTCTTCCTCACTTTCTTTTCTTTGTGGGACTGTAAAGCAGCCTGAAGGCCTCGGCTCATTCTCCACGTGTCTCTTTCATCTCCTCTCTCTGCTCCGATCTCTCACCCTGAGCACAAACGTCTCACTTTCTCCGTCCTCCCCTCTCTCTCTGCAGAAACTCAGAGGTGCACGCTCTCTCTCAAGCTATCACTGCCATGTTTGTTTTTTGTTTACTGACTTTGACAGGAAGTTGTGGTAACCATGGAAACTAAACACCTTCACCTGTGGTCTTATACACTTCTTGTGCCTTTTCAGCGTGCTCAGTGATGTTTTTGTGCCGCCACAAGAGAGAGAGCTGCAGGGAAACTTCCTGTCAGACAGGAAGTGTACAAAGTCGGTTTTATACTTCGAGGAAAAAGACAAAAAAATCATCTTTAAAGTCGTCACATCAAACGAGCAGCAGGAAGAGGACACTGATGAAGAAGGCCTCTTATGGGCTGTTATGTGGTTTTTGTTGCTATTATTTGATTTGTGCGTGACTTCTTCATGTTTTTCATGTCGTAAAAACTTTTCAGATTTTCTCTGCCACAGGCATGAAGACGAACCAAACCTCATGTTTTCAGTACGACTGAAGTTTAAATCAGTTAGACTGGAGAAAATGCTGGAAATAAAACGGACTACATGACATTTTCTGGATAAAGTTTGGTGACTTTCAGGCTCAGGACCTGAGAGTTAACCCTGCGTGCTCAGGACTGTCACACCTGTTCACACCTGAGCACACCTGGTCACACCTGATCACACCTGTTCATACCTGTTCACACCTGTTCATACCTGTTCATACCTGTTCACACCTGAGCACACCTGTTCACACCTGATCACACCTGTTCACACCTGTTCACACCTGTTCATACCTGTTCACACCTGATCACACCTGTTCACACCTGTTCACACCTGTTCATACCTGTTCACACCTGAGCACACCTGTTCACACCTGTTCACACCTGTTCACACCTGTTCACACCTGAGCACACCTGTTCACACCTGTTCACACCTGATCACACCTGAGCACACCTGTTCACACCTGTTCACACCTGATCACACCTGTTCACACCTGTTCACACCTGAGCACACCTGTTCACACCTGAGCACACCTGTTCACATCTGTTCACACCTGTTCACACCTGTTCACACCTGATCACACCTGAGCACACCTGTTCACACCTGATCACACCTGAGCACACCTGTTCACACCTGGTCAGTCTCTCCACATTCATGCACTGATAGCAGAGGGCGCTATGGGAGTATTAGCCAATCCCACCACCGCAGCAGCAATGTGATCTTTGTTTTTATTCTAACATTTTGAGGTTTCTCTACATCAGATGAAACCGTGCAGTGAAGTGTGGACGTGAGCAGACTTTAGTCAGACATGTTTGGAACATACTGCAGGGATCAGAGATGTCATACTCTGCAGGAACGCCTCTCCTGGATCATCCTCAGGTTCAGTCTGAGTCTGGGTACAGAGCTGCAGATTTCACACAATGGAGCAGACGCTTTAGTGAACGTAGCGGTCAGATGTAAAACAGGGAGGAGTCAGAGAAAAGCCGCTCCATCAGCAGATCCTTGTCTGTGTCAATAAAGATTATCCAAACAAAAACGCGCCCTCTCTAACCGCCTTCAGTCATCTGTCAGCTTTGGTTAAAGGGAAACTCCCTCTCTTCATACAGGTGGCTTTTATCTGCTTGTCATTTACCCATAAGGCTGTTCAGCAGGACTGTATATTTACCGTCTGAAGTGGTAATGTGGACCGACTCGTGGCGTTGGCGGACATCATTACTGAGCTGTGTCTGTGCTTTACTGGCTGTTACTGCAGGGTTCATGGAGCCAAAGAGGATCTGACTCTTGATCTGCACAGACCGGGAGCCCGGTCTAGTCCCAAAGAAGGCTGCAAGAAATACCTCTAAAACCTGCAGGAGAGTCTGGGGAGGGATACAGCAGGACGAGGTTGGTTAGGGAAGAACTAGTCACCTCAGGAAAGCCAAAATCCTTGGTTTACTCTTACGGGAATGGGTGCCTGTGAAGCTGCTCAGGGCTGTGGGACGCTGCCTGGAGCTTCACAGATGTGCCAGGTCTCTTGTCATCAGTCGGTGAAAAGCGTTGCACTCGTGGAATGCAGCGCAGGCGGAGTATGTGTATTTTTGAGGTTCCACTCCTGTATCGGCCTCTTCGGCCCTTTAGACTAATATCTGCCCCTGGTAAATAAAGTCAGTAGTAGATGCTGCTCTGTTGTGTCATACCTATTTGATAACAGCTCTCTGCACACCTAACAGCTGATTCAGAGAGGATGTGGCCTCCCACCAACTCTGGTCTGTTAGAAATGAGAGAAATGAACAAGAACTGACAGAAACATCAGCATTGGTCCTGACTTTCACAATCAGTGATCTATGTCTGTACAGTATCTGTGGTGAGTTTGAGCTAAGGCCAGGTCTGTACACTCATTTATAGTTCATCATCAAACATCAGGAGCCACAAACGCTCCGGTGCTGTAAGGTCATCAATCATGCCCCTCAAATCTAACATATAGCGTTAGCTTAGGGAGTGAAGCTCTGCCAAAACTGAAACCAGCTGATCTCACACAAGCCCTCATCAGCTGATGGCCAGCTGATTCCCTTTAAGCACACTACTGGTTAACTGTAGTCTGTACTCCACCCCAGCTCCTCCTTATCCTGCTAGACTTAAACAGGGTCATGGTGTGGTCACTGATGCCTGCTCCGCTCCGCTCTGGTGTTTCTGTGTCTCTCCCCGCCTCAGGCTTTACCCACCAGCAGCAGAAAAGCAGGAGTGTTTCTGTTCCTGCTTGATTCTTCCCACGTAGGCAGAGCAGGAGAAGGGCAGAGGGATCAGACCACCAAATATCAATAACAACATAAGTGCAGATTAATAACCAACCATGTGTGTCTGTCGATAAAGTGTCTGACTGAATTCACCCCTCATCTTCTGTCTGGTTTGACACCCTGACCTGACATCAACAATGATATCATTCTGGGACACTGAGAGTGACTGTTGAATGTGTGTTTCTATGTCCTGTAGATCTCTGGCTTTATTTCCTGAAAAGAAATGCTTTAACATTTCTAGTTCACTAGCTTTGATTGAAAGCACCATAAGAAGTCTGGACACACGCCCTCACCACGCTTTCTCTGCAGCACATGCTTTGGAAGGAAGAATCCCATGGGAATCAGAGAGTGGGTGTGTATTTGGTTTGGCAAGCTTTCCTCTGCATGTTCTGCACACACAGGTCCGTACACACTGATCACGTGTGAGCGCATGTTGGAGTTTTAGGAACCAGAAGCTCCGCTAACTGCTGCCAAGACTCCAGAGACACCTGTTGGCCTTATCAGTCAGACTTATAGAATCTGTGTGTGAAACACCTGGAGCTGCAGCTTCTATTATCAGTCTTTCTGCTGCAGCAGCCGCTCTATCACCGCCCACATCAATAACGTCTAATATTAACAACCACATGTTCCTGTTTCTGTCTAAATACGCCACTGTATCCGGTTCAAACAGACGGAGAAGACGTATCACTTTGGTCTTTGCTTAAACGGCCTGTTTCAGTGGATCTGCCTGACTCCAACCAGCCGTTCTAACGGCTGTTTCAGACTCGGTGGTGGTCTGATATTCAGCCGTGCTTTCAGACTGCCTGCATGAGCGCCGCATCTTACACAACTTCTACACACATCCCAGCAGCTGAGAACCTTGAAAAGAGAAGGTTTGCCTATTTTTCACATGGGCCATGTGCATCTCTAGGCCAAAAATGGAGGTTCACCCTGGACTGGTCACTACCCAATCACAGGGCTGACATTTAGAGATGACCACCAGGCACGCTCAAACTCATGGCCAATTTAGAGTGACCAGTTAGCCTAACGGGCATGTTTGTGGTGGGAGGAAGCCGGAGAACCTGGAGAGAACCCCACATGCACAGAGGAGGGGAACTAGCAATGGATGCCTGTGACCTTTGACCCTGATTGCAGCACTGTATTAAAACTGGGCATCATTCTGTGATGGATATTAACATGTGTGCTCAGTAACACTTTAGAAAACCAGCACGGACTCCACCAAATCACCGGTCTATTATAAAAGGCCACAGCAGAGAGTCCGGTCTAAACCGGCCCTCTTCTAGAGAGAGAGATAACGTCAGCTATGACCTGGCGCTACACCAACACAGACTGATAGAGGCTGATATCAACAGCTGACTCCTCTGGTCCTGAGCTCATTTGACAGGGACTGGCTCAAAGAGGAGAAGTGTGCTGTGGTCTGATAAGTCCACCTTTGGAGATGATGACCTTCGTGTCCTCCGGGCTAAAGAGGACAAGGACCATCCAGCTCACTGACCCTGCAAAGCTTAAAGGCCAGAATCTGTGATGGTGGGGGGGTGTAGTAGTGGCCACGGCGTGGGTCACTGTCACATCTGTAGCAGTGACACTGAGAGCTACAGCTCCATCCAGACAACAGCTACCTCTGGGACATCCATCCTGAGTTTAGCTAGACACATTCTGCAGGAGTTACAACAGCGTGGCTTCACAGAAAAGAGGGAGGGGCCTAGACTAGCCTGCAGTTAGTCCAGACGTCTCCCACTGAAAATGCATGGAGCATTATGAAGCACAAAATAAGACAACGGAACCCCTGCACTGCTGAGCATCTTCAGATGCAGAATCGGACTCTAGAATATTTCAGCAATCTCCAGTCCTCAGAGGCTTATGGCTGTTATGATGTAGCACAGAGGTAAACATTCTCCTGTCCCAACTTTTTTGTAGCGTGTTGCAGGTGAAAGATTCAGAGAGAACGTACAGTTCCAAAAAACAATGAAATGTTCCAGTTTGAACGTTAAACATGTTCAACTGAATATAGGTTGGAAAGAAACTCCATTAAATTCACATTTTGCACATTTTTCAACTTTTTTGAATTTCTATTTGTTTCTGGTGTTCATGAATACAAGAGTAGCAGTAAGAGATCTAAAAAGCTTCAGTTATCAGGATAAATGATGGTTCTTTATTCAGAGAGGTTAATGGGTGAACGCTCTGTCCACAGGGGGCGCCAAAGTCAAGTTTTCTTCCTCAGTTTCACTCTGATATTTCTTATCCTGGTTGTTTTTGGATAAATGTTGGTTTGCGGGCTGTTCCATCCTGTTATAGCAGCCGTCTGTCAGCCATCAGGATCAATGGGGATCCTTCGTCAGATGTCCGATAATCATCATCAGTCACGGCTCTGCCTCTAAGACCTGCTGCTGCTATCACTGAGCTCCAAAGAGCTGCTGACTAATGACATTAGAATCAGTCTGACTAGAGCTGCTTCATCCCAGATGAACTCCAGAGGAAGAGCGCCGCTGCTTTACTGAGTTTTTATTGGCTAAAGCAGCTGTTATCTCTCCAGACAAACACTTCCTCATGTTTCTGATCTGTTCAAATGAAAATAAAAGAAATGTTTCAACGCCTCTGTCCTCCCTCTCAGGTCAGTGTGTGAATGTTTCAGTGACACCTCTGTCATACGTCGACCCGGCTCTGTAAACAGAGTCCCGCCCTTTCTCATTGTTCCTCCTGGGAAAGTATTTCAGCGGAGGAGTGAATCACAGCGTCAGCTGCTCTGGTATTCACAGACAGAGAGAGAGAGAGGGCAGTGGTCGAGCCACAGCACTGACTAAAGGAACAGCCCGTCATGACCCGGTTTAGTCTGAAGGTTTCTATACTTCTGTATGTTCTACAATAAAAGAGTGAAATATTTAAAGACTTTTTAGTTTTAATGTTGAGAATTACGGCTCAGCTCACAAAAGAATCAAAGATCCACCATCAACACCAGTCCGAAAGAGGATTTCAGTCAGGAACCGTCTGCCAACAAACCCCTGATGTGGGGTCATAGATGTCCTTTATTATCAGTTTCTAATCCTTTCTCAATGCTGTTCTTTATGTTTGGTGGTGTGGCTGTTCTGGGGTCTCCCCGTATTCCCACCAGTCTATGTAGAAACCATCCAGCAGGAACAGCTAAAATCCCTGTACTTCCTGTCCCTGTAGGAGATCCTGAGGCAGGGAGAGGAGCAGAAACAGCAGAGCAGATACAGCAGAGCAGAAACAGCAGAGCAGAAACAGGAGAGCAGAAACAGCAGAGCAGAAACAGGAGAGCAGAAACACCAGAGCAGAAACACCAGAGCAGAAACAGGAGAGCAGAAACAGCAGAGCAGAAACACCAGAGTAGAAACAGCAGAGCAGAAACACCAGAGTAGAAACACCAGAGTAGAAACACCAGAGTAGAAACACCAGAGCAGAAACACCAGAGCAGAAACAGGAGAGCAGAAACACCAGAGCAGAAACAGGAGAGTAGAAACACCAGAGCAGAAACAGGAGAGTAGAAACAGCAGAGCAGAAACAGCAGAGTAGAAACAGCAGAGCAGAAACAGCAGAGTAGAAACAGCAGAGTAGAAACAGCAGAGTAGAAACAGCAGAGTAGAAACAGCAGAGTAGAAACAGCAGAGTAGAAACAGGAGAGCAGAAACAGGAGAGCAGAAACAGCAGAGTAGAAACAGCAGAGTAGAAACAGCAGAGTAGAAACAGCAGAGTAGAAACAGCAGAGTAGAAACAGCAGAGTAGAAACAGGAGAGCAGAAACAGCAGAGCAGAAACAGGAGAGCAGAAACAGCAGAGCAGAAACAGGAGAGCAGAAACAGCAGAGTAGAAACAGCAGAGCAGAAACAGGAGAGCAGAAACAGCAGAGCAGAAACAGGAGAGCAGAAACACCAGAGCAGAAACAGGAGAGCAGAAACAGCAGAGTAGAAACAGCAGAGTAGAAACAGCAGAGCAGAAACACCAGAGCAGAAACAGGAGAGCAGAAACACCAGAGCAGAAACACCAGAGCAGAAACAGGAGAGCAGAAACAGCAGAGCAGAAACACCAGAGTAGAAACAGCAGAGCAGAAACACCAGAGTAGAAACACCAGAGTAGAAACACCAGAGTAGAAACACCAGAGCAGAAACACCAGAGCAGAAACAGGAGAGCAGAAACACCAGAGCAGAAACAGGAGAGTAGAAACACCAGAGCAGAAACAGGAGAGTAGAAACAGCAGAGCAGAAACAGCAGAGCAGAAACAGCAGAGCAGAAACAGCAGAGTAGAAACAGCAGAGTAGAAACAGCAGAGTAGAAACAGCAGAGTAGAAACAGCAGAGTAGAAACAGCAGAGTAGAAACAGCAGAGTAGAAACAGGAGAGCAGAAACAGGAGAGCAGAAACAGCAGAGTAGAAACAGCAGAGTAGAAACAGCAGAGTAGAAACAGCAGAGTAGAAACAGCAGAGTAGAAACAGCAGAGTAGAAACAGCAGAGTAGAAACAGCAGAGTAGAAACAGGAGAGCAGAAACAGCAGAGCAGAAACAGGAGAGTAGAAACAGCAGAGTAGAAACAGCAGAGCAGAAACAGGAGAGCAGAAACAGGAGAGCAGAAACACCAGAGCAGAAACAGGAGAGCAGAAACAGCAGAGTAGAAACAGCAGAGTAGAAACAGCAGAGCAGAAACAGCAGAGCAGAAACAGGAGAGCAGAAACAGCAGAGTAGAAACACCAGAGCAGAAACACCAGAGCAGAAACAGGAGAGCAGAAACACCAGAGTAGAAACAGCAGAGTAGAAACACCAGAGCAGAAACAGCAGAGTAGAAACACCAGAGCAGAAACAGGAGAGCAGAAACACCAGAGCAGAAACAGCAGAGCAGAAACACCAGAGCAGAAACAGGAGAGCAGAAACACCAGAGCAGAAACAGCAGAGCAGAAACAGGAGAGCAGAAACACCAGAGCAGAAACACCAGAGCAGAAACAGCAGAGCAGAAACAGCAGAGCAGAAACAGGAGAGCAGAAACAGCAGAGCAGAAACAGGAGAGCAGAAACACCAGAGCAGAAACAGGAGAGCAGAAACACCAGAGCAGAAACAGCAGAGCAGAAACACCAGAGCAGAAACAGGAGAGCAGAAACACCAGAGCAGAAACAGCAGAGCAGAAACACCAGAGCAGAAACAGCAGAGCAGAAACACCAGAGCAGAAACAGCAGAGCAGAAACACCAGAGTAGAAACAGGAGAGCAGAAACACCAGAGCAGAAACAGGAGAGCAGAAACACCAGAGCAGAAACAGGAGAGAAGAAACAGCAGAGCAGAAACACCAGAGCAGAAACACCAGAGCAGAAACAGGAGAGCAGAAACACCAGAGTAGAAACAGCAGAGTAGAAACACCAGAGCAGAAACAGCAGAGCAGAAACACCAGAGCAGAAACAGGAGAGCAGAAACAGGAGAGCAGAAACAGCAGAGTAGAAACAGCAGAGCAGAAACACCAGAGCAGAAACAGCAGAGCAGAAACAGCAGAGTAGAAACACCAGAGCAGAAACAGGAGAGCAGAAACACCAGAGTAGAAACAGCAGAGCAGAAACACCAGAGCAGAAACACCAGAGCAGAAACAGCAGAGCAGAAACAGCAGAGTAGAAACACCAGAGCAGAAACACCAGAGCAGAAACAGCAGAGTAGAAACAGCAGAGCAGAAACACCAGAGCAGAAACAGGAGAGCAGAAACAGGAGAGCAGAAACACCAGAGTAGAAACAGCAGAGTAGAAACACCAGAGCAGAAACAGCAGAGTAGAAACACCAGAGCAGAAACAGCAGAGCAGAAACAGCAGAGCAGAAACACCAGAGCAGAAACAGCAGAGCAGAAACAGCAGAGCAGAAACACCAGAGCAGAAACACCAGAGCAGAAACACCAGAGCAGAAACACCAGAGTAGAAACAGCAGAGTAGAAACACCAGAGCAGAAACACCAGAGCAGAAACAGGAGAGCAGAAACACCAGAGTAGAAACAGCAGAGTAGAAACACCAGAGCAGAAACAGGAGAGCAGAAACAGCAGAGCAGAAACAGCAGAGCAGAAACAGCAGAGCAGAAACAGCAGAGCAGAAACAGCAGAGCAGAAACACCAGAGCAGAAACAGCAGAGCAGAAACACCAGAGCAGAAACAGCAGAGCAGAAACAGCAGAGTAGAAACAGCAGAGTAGAAACACCAGAGCAGAAACAGGAGAGCAGAAACACCAGAGCAGAAACAGGAGAGCAGAAACAGCAGAGTAGAAACAGCAGAGTAGAAACAGCAGAGCAGAAACAGGAGAGCAGAAACAGCAGAGCAGAAACACCAGAGCAGAAACAGGAGAGCAGAAACAGCAGAGCAGAAACAGGAGAGCAGAAACAGCAGAGTAGAAACAGCAGAGTAGAAACAGCAGAGCAGAAACAGCAGAGTAGAAACACCAGAGTAGAAACAGCAGAGTAGAAACACCAGAGTAGAAACACCAGAGTAGAAACACCAGAGTAGAAACAGCAGAGTAGAAACACCAGAGCAGAAACACCAGAGCAGAAACACCAGAGCAGAAACAGCAGAGCAGAAACAGCAGAGCAGAAACACCAGAGCAGAAACAGCAGAGCAGAAACACCAGAGTAGAAACAGCAGAGTAGAAACACCAGAGCAGAAACAGCAGAGTAGAAACACCAGAGCAGAAACACCAGAGCAGAAACAGCAGAGCAGAAACAGCAGAGCAGAAACACCAGAGCAGAAACAGGAGAGCAGAAACAGCAGAGCAGAAACAGCAGAGCAGAAACAGCAGAGTAGAAACAGCAGAGCAGAAACAGCAGAGCAGAAACACCAGAGCAGAAACAGGAGAGCAGAAACACCAGAGCAGAAACAGGAGAGCAGAAACAGCAGAGTAGAAACAGCAGAGCAGAAACAGCAGAGCAGAAACAGCAGAGCAGAAACACCAGAGCAGAAACAGGAGAGCAGAAACACCAGAGCAGAAACAGGAGAGCAGAAACAGCAGAGTAGAAACAGCAGAGTAGAAACAGCAGAGCAGAAACAGGAGAGCAGAAACAGCAGAGTAGAAACAGCAGAGCAGAAACAGGAGAGCAGAAACACCAGAGCAGAAACAGGAGAGCAGAAACAGCAGAGTAGAAACAGCAGAGTAGAAACAGCAGAGCAGAAACAGGAGAGCAGAAACAGCAGAGCAGAAACACCAGAGCAGAAACAGGAGAGCAGAAACACCAGAGCAGAAACAGGAGAGCAGAAACAGCAGAGCAGAAACAGCAGAGCAGAAACAGCAGAGTAGAAACACCAGAGTAGAAACACCAGAGTAGAAACACCAGAGTAGAAACAGCAGAGTAGAAACACCAGAGCAGAAACACCAGAGCAGAAACACCAGAGCAGAAACAGGAGAGCAGAAACAGGAGAGCAGAAACAGCAGAGCAGAAACAGCAGAGCAGAAACAGCAGAGCAGAAACAGCAGAGCAGAAACAGCAGAGCAGAAACAGCAGAGCAGAAACAGGAGAGCAGAAACAGCAGAGCAGAAACACCAGAGCAGAAACAGCAGAGCAGAAACAGCAGAGCAGAAACACCAGAGCAGAAACAGCAGAGCAGAAACACCAGAGCAGAAACAGGAGAGCAGAAACAGCAGAGCAGAAACAGCAGAGCAGAAACAGCAGAGCAGAAACAGCAGAGCAGAAACAGGAGAGCAGAAACAGCAGAGCAGAAACAGCAGAGCAGAAACAGCAGAGCAGAAACACCAGAGCAGAAACAGCAGAGCAGAAACACCAGAGCAGAAACAGGAGAGCAGAAACACCAGAGCAGAAACAGCAGAGCAGAAACAGGAGAGCAGAAACACCAGAGCAGAAACACCAGAGCAGAAACAGCAGAGTAGAAACAGCAGAGTAGAAACAGCAGAGCAGAAACAGGAGAGCAGAAACAGCAGAGCAGAAACACCAGAGTAGAAACAGCAGAGCAGAAACAGCAGAGTAGAAACAGCAGAGTAGAAACACCAGAGCAGAAACAGCAGAGTAGAAACACCAGAGCAGAAACAGCAGAGTAGAAACAGCAGAGTAGAAACAGCAGAGTAGAAACAGCAGAGTAGAAACAGCAGAGTAGAAACACCAGAGCAGAAACAGCAGAGTAGAAACAGCAGAGTAGAAACACCAGAGCAGAAACAGCAGAGTAGAAACAGCAGAGCAGAAACAGCAGAGTAGAAACAGCAGAGTAGAAACAGCAGAGTAGAAACAGCAGAGCAGAAACAAGTCCTGTTTCTGTTTCTATGTCAAAAAGAGACTGGTCCAGTCTACCTTTTGACCTTTTCCTGATTATGGAGATGTTTTGTCCATGAATGCTGTACAGTGTTAATCATGGAGCTCTGAGATTCATCACTAACTGATTTCTGACTCATCATTGTTCTTTACATTCTAAAGTCACCTGGACTTCTTTGAGCACACGTGGTCTTGGACATTGGTACGTCTTCATTTATTCTGGATGACCTTTCCTCTCTGTTAATCTTGAAGGATGGATTGCACCTCTTGCGTTTGTTTGATTTTGTGCAGTTTGTTGTTCTCAAAGTCTGAACTGAGCTGGGAAAGAGGGCTTTTAGCTTCTCTGCTCCTTTAGCCTGGAATAATCTGCAGACTGAATTTAAACTGCAGAACCTGGTGACTCTGAATGTCTTTAAATCTTTAGTGAAACTCTTGAATTCAAACTCTCTGAATGCCACTGTTTTAGCTGATGATTCTTTATTATTGTTGTTTATATCTGGTGTGTATTGTTGTGAGTTTGAGCGCATGTGTTGTTGAAACTGTACTGCTGCCGTTCTTGATCAGGTCTCCCTTGAAGAAGAGATCTTTGATCTCAAAGGGACAAACCTGGTTAAATAAAGGTTTAATTAAAAAAAATGACACTGACTAAGTCAGATGTGGCATAAAGGAGGAGCTGGGGTGGAGGAGGAGAGGGCAGCAAAGTCAGAGTAGTTTAAATACGGCAGCATGAGTACAGTTAACCAATAGTGTGCTGAAAGGGAGTCAGCTGATGAAGGCTGGTGTGAGATCAGCTGGTCTCAGTTCAGTGGCAGTACTGGACACTGTAGCCTGAACCAACACTGATGTTGACCTTCTGTAAAATTATACTAGTTTATGCCCTCAGTGCTTGGTCTGACCCCCTTTCTCATGGATTCCTGCGTCTCTGCTCATGTCATGGAGCTGATCAGTCCGCGGTCCTGCTGGGGGGTTATGAAGTCCAGGTTCTCTGAGAGCAGCTGGTCTGGATTGTTGAGTCTGGGGTCTCTCATCTTCCAGAGATCCTCTATGGGGTTCAGGTCAGACCAGTTCAATCAAACCCAGTAACACCAGGGTCAGAAAACCAGTTTCTGGTACTTCTGGTTTCATTGTGGGATGGTGGAAAGGAGATCAGGATCTCCATAAGGCTTCACGAAGGTCTCTAAAATCTCCTGGTAGACAGTTCTGGACTTGACCAGTGGACCAACATGGACCCACAAACCGTCACTGACTGTGGAGACTGGAAACACTGGACTTCAAGATCTGAAGGATTCTAGGCGTCTGATCCACCTCCAGACTCTGGGTTATAATTTTAGCTAAAACTGTGTGTCTCTAGTAAATACCCCCCCCCCCCACACACACACACACACACACACACACACTGTGATGTTTATGGAGCCTACAGTGACTGTCACTAACGGTGTAATCACTTTTATTCATGCTGATTTATTTGAAATTGCCCCGAACAAGTTTGTGAGAGTCAGTCAGCAGTGATGGAGCCTTGAGGTGATATCTGTGTGTTTGGAGTGTTTTGGGGGGATATCTGTGTGTTTGGAGTGTTTTGGGGGTGATATCTGTGTGTTTGGAGTGTTTTGGGGGTGATATCTGTGTGTTTGGAGTGTTTTGGGGTGATATCTGTGTGTTTGGAGTGTTTTGGGGGTGATATCTGTGTGTTTGGAGTGTTTCTGGGTGATATCTATGTGTTTGGAGTGTTTTGGGGTGATTTCTGTGTGTTTGGAGTGTTTCTGGGTGATTTCTGTGTGTTTGGAGTGTTTTGGGGTGATATCTGTGTGTTTGGAGTGTTTCTGGGTGATATCTGTGTGTTTGGAGTGTTTTGGGGTGATTTCTGTGTGTTTGGAGTGTTTCTGGGTGATTTCTGTGTGTTTGGAGTGTTTCTGGGTGATATCTGTGTGTTTGGGGGTGATATATGTGTGTTTGGAGTGTTTCGGGGTGATGTCTGTGTGTTTGGAGTGTTTTGGAGTGATTTCTGTGTGTTTGGAGTGTTTTGGGGGTGATATCTGTGTGTTTGGAGTGTTTCGGGGTGATGTCTGTGTGTTTGGAGTGTTTCTGGGTGATATCTGTGTGTTTGGAGTGTTTTGGGGGTGATATATGTGTGTTTGGAGTGTTTCGGGGTGATGTCTGTGTGTTTGGAGTGTTTCTGGGTGATATCTGTGTGTTTGGAGTGTTTTGGGGGTGATATATGTGTGTTTGGAGTGTTTCGGGGTGATGTCTGTGTGTTTGGAGTGTTTTGGTGTGATTTCTGTGTGTTTGGAGTGTTTTGGGGGTGATATATGTGTGTTTGGAGTGTTTGAGGTGATGTCTGTGTGTTTGGAGTGTTTGAGGTGATTTCTGTGTGTTTGGAGTGTTTTGGGGTGATATCTGTGTGTTTGGAGTGTTTCTGGGTGATATCTGTGTGTTTGGAGTGTTTCTGGGTGATGTCTGTGTGTTTGGAGTGTTTTGGGGTGATATCTGTGTGTTTGGAGTGTTTCTGGGTGATATCTGTGTGTTTGGAGTGTTTCGGGGTGATGTCTGTGTGTTTGGAGTGTTTTGGGGGTGATATCTGTGTGTTTGGAGTGTTTTGGGGGTGATATCTGTGTGTTTGGAGTGTTTCTGGGTGATATCTGTGTGTTTGGAGTGTTTCTGGGTGATTTCTGTGTGTTTGGAGTGTTTTGGGGTGATTTCTGTGTGTTTGGAGTGTTTCTGGGTGATATCTGTGTGTTTGGAGTGTTTCTGGGTGATATATTTGTGTTTGGAGTGTTTTGGGGTGATTTCTGTGTGTTTGGAGTGTTTCTGGGTGATTTCTGTGTGTTTGGAGTGTTTCTGGGTGATTTCTGTGTGTTTGGAGTGTTTCTGGGTGATATCTGTGTGTTTGGAGTGTTTTGGGGGTGATATATGTGTGTTTGGAGTGTTTCGGGGTGATGTCTGTGTGTTTGGAGTGTTTTGGAGTGATTTCTGTGTGTTTGGAGTGTTTTGGGGGTGATATATGTGTGTTTGGAGTGTTTCGGGGTGATGTCTGTGTGTTTGGAGTGTTTTGGAGTTATTTCTGTGTGTTTGGAGTGTTTTGGGGGTGATATATGTGTGTTTGGAGTGTTTCGGGGTGATGTCTGTGTGTTTGGAGTGTTTCTGGGTGATATCTGTGTGTTTGGAGTGTTTTGGGGGTGATATATGTGTGTTTGGAGTGTTTCTGGGTGATTTCTGTGTGTTTGGAGTGTTTCTGGGTGATATCTGTGTGTTTGGAGTGTTTTGGGGGTGATATATGTGTGTTTGGAGTGTTTCGGGGTGATGTCTGTGTGTTTGGAGTGTTTCTGGGTGATATCTGTGTGTTTGGAGTGTTTTGGGGGTGATATATGTGTGTTTGGAGTGTTTCGGGGTGATGTCTGTGTGTTTGGAGTGTTTTGGAGTGATTTCTGTGTGTTTGGAGTGTTTTGGGGGTGATATATGTGTGTTTGGAGTGTTTCGGGGTGATGTCTGTGTGTTTGGAGTGTTTCGGGGTGATATCTGTGTGTTTGGAGTGTTTTGGGGTGATATCTGTGTGTTTGGAGTGTTTCTGGGTGATGTCTGTGTGTTTGGAGTGTTTTGGAGTGATTTCTGTGTGTTTGGAGTGTTTTGGGGGTGATATATGTGTGTTTGGAGTGTTTCGGGGTGATGTCTGTGTGTTTGGAGTGTTTCGGGGTGATATCTGTGTGTTTGGAGTGTTTTGGGGTGATATCTGTGTGTTTGGAGTGTTTCTGGGTGATATCTGTGTGTTTGGAGTGTTTCTGGGTGATGTCTGTGTGTTTGGAGTGTTTTGGGGTGATATCTGTGTGTTTGGAGTGTTTCTGGGTGATATCTGTGTGTTTGGAGTGTTTCTGGGTGATATCTGTGTGTTTGGAGTGTTTTGGGGGTGATATATGTGTGTTTGGAGTGTTTCTGGGTGATTTCTGTGTGTTTGGAGTGTTTCTGGGTGATATCTGTGTGTTTGGAGTGTTTTGGGGGTGATATATGTGTGTTTGGAGTGTTTCGGGGTGATGTCTGTGTGTTTGGAGTGTTTCTGGGTGATATCTGTGTGTTTGGAGTGTTTTGGGGTGATATCTGTGTGTTTGGAGTGTTTGTGATGTCTGTGTGTTTGGAGTGTTTTGGAGTGATTTCTGTGTGTTTGGAGTGTTTTGGGGGGGCTATATGTGTGTTTGGAGTGTTTGGGGTGATGTCTGTGTGTTTGGAGTGTTTCGGGGTGATATCTGTGTGTTTGGAGTGTTTTGGGGTGATATCTGTGTGTTTGGAGTGTTTCTGGGTGATGTCTGTGTGTTTGGAGTGTTTTGGAGTGATTTCTGTGTGTTTGGAGTGTTTTGGGGGTGATATGTGTGTTTGGAGTGTTTCGGGGTGATGTCTGTGTGTTTGGAGTGTTTCGGGGTGATATCTGTGTGTTTGGAGTGTTTTGGGGTGATATCTGTGTGTTTGGAGTGTTTCTGGGTGATATCTGTGTGTTTGGAGTGTTTCTGGGTGATGTCTGTGTGTTTGGAGTGTTTTGGGGTGATATCTGTGTGTTTGGAGTGTTTCTGGGTGATATCTGTGTGTTTGGAGTGTTTCTGGGTGATGTCTGTGTGTTTGGAGTGTTTTGGGGGTGATATCTGTGTGTTTGGAGTGTTTTGGGGGTGATATCTGTGTGTTTGGAGTGTTTCTGGGTGATGTCTGTGTGTTTGGAGTGTTTTGGGGTGATTTCTGTGTGTTTGGAGTGTTTTGGGGGTGATATCTGTGTGTTTTGGAGTGTCTCTGGGGGATATCTGTGTGTTTGGAGTGTTTTGGAGTGATGTCTGTGTGTTTGGAGTGTTTTGGGGGTGATATCTGTGTGTTTGGAGTGTTTTGGGGGTGATATCTGTGTGTTTGGAGTGTTTCTGGGTGATATATGTGTGTTTGGAGTGTTTCGGGGTGATGTCTGTGTGTTTGGAGTGTTTCTGGGTGATATCTGTGTGTTTGGAGTGTTTTGGGGGTGATATATGTGTGTTTGGAGTGTTTCTGGGTGATTTCTGTGTGTTTGGAGTGTTTCTGGGTGATATCTGTGTGTTTGGAGTGTTTTGGGGGTGATATATGTGTGTTTGGAGTGTTTCGGGGTGATGTCTGTGTGTTTGGAGTGTTTCTGGGTGATATCTGTGTGTTTGGAGTGTTTTGGGGGTGATATATGTGTGTTTGGAGTGTTTCGGGGTGATGTCTGTGTGTTTGGAGTGTTTTGGAGTGATTTCTGTGTGTTTGGAGTGTTTTGGGGGTGATATATGTGTGTTTGGAGTGTTTCGGGGTGATGTCTGTGTGTTTGGAGTGTTTCGGGGTGATATCTGTGTGTTTGGAGTGTTTTGGGGTGATATCTGTGTGTTTGGAGTGTTTCGGGGTGATGTCTGTGTGTTTGGAGTGTTTTGGAGTGATTTCTGTGTGTTTGGAGTGTTTTGGGGGTGATATATGTGTGTTTGGAGTGTTTCGGGGTGATGTCTGTGTGTTTGGAGTGTTTCGGGGTGATATCTGTGTGTTTGGAGTGTTTTGGGGTGATATCTGTGTGTTTGGAGTGTTTCTGGGTGATATCTGTGTGTTTGGAGTGTTTCTGGGTGATGTCTGTGTGTTTGGAGTGTTTTGGGGTGATATCTGTGTGTTTGGAGTGTTTCTGGGTGATATCTGTGTGTTTGGAGTGTTTCTGGGTGATGTCTGTGTGTTTGGAGTGTTTTGGGGGTGATATCTGTGTGTTTGGAGTGTTTTGGGGGTGATATCTGTGTGTTTGGAGTGTTTCTGGGTGATGTCTGTGTGTTTGGAGTGTTTTGGGGTGATTTCTGTGTGTTTGGAGTGTTTTGGGGGTGATATCTGTGTGTTTGGAGTGTTTTGGGGGTGATATCTGTGTGTTTGGAGTGTTTTGGGGGTGATATCTGTGTGTTTGGAGTGTTTTGGGGGTGATATCTGTGTGTTTGGAGTGTTTCTGGGTGATGTCTGTGTGTTTGGAGTGTTTTGGGGTGATTTCTGTGTGGTTTGAGAGTTTCTGGTGACACAGGCGTGATTAAGGCGTTTTCCTGGGTTTTTCTCTGTTTGCAGAGCAGGTATGCGTTCGGTGTGAGAACTCCTCCGGGGAGTGTATCGGTTTAAAGGTGTCAGTCAGGAATGAAACACGCCTGGGTGTGGACATATCCCACGTTCCTCTGGGAGAATCAGTTTCATCATTAATGATCCTGTTGCTTCTCTGTCCTCATTTTTCATGGTAGATGGGATGTGGCTCTTTGTGTGTCATGTGCACACTCTTCCTCCATGTCTTCCTCTTCCTCCTGATATTTCTCTGTTTAAAGGTTAGTTTGCACAAACATTCAGTGGAACAGGCAGGAACCTGCATGCTAATCTCCCCCGGCTTTACTGTACAGCTTTATTAGAGCTTTCATGTGAGGAATGTCTTTGATTCATCATCTTAAACGTTGCTTCATTGAGCTGTTACTGTTCAGACCTCAGGCTTCAGGCCGGAGGACGACTTTTAGCCCTGAAGCACATTTAAAAACAGGCTGTAAATCAGCCAGTCAGACATTTAACTGCTGTTTTTCAGGTTCCAGATAAAGACCTTAGTGTGGGTGCAATAATGCTCAGGGTCAGGTGAGACTAGAACTCTGGATTTTTGACATTTTCTGGATGTTTTGTGTCACCAAGACTTCGAAAAGTTTAAATTTCATAGAAAGCAGCACATTAAACCCTCTCTGAAATGGTGGGTTTTTTTTGTTTGAAATGCTGAGGTGGACTGAGGATTTACCTGAGGTATGAAAATTAACTTTGTGGTTAAAAACAATAATAATAAAGTATAAGATTTCTCCTTTGTCTGCAGTCAAACCGTGTAAGAGATATTTATCTGTAAGACAAAGTTAGCATAAGTTAGAGATGTCAAATTCAACCTGAGCCAATATTTTTTAATCAAACACTGAAATGTATCAGTTTAACATCTGAGATATTGTTTATGTTCTGTTTGACAATCAATGACTTTTGTTTTTATTTTCATTTTAGACAGTGTCCCAACTTTTTTGGAATTGGGGTGATAGATCCATGGTTGTTTTGCTTGTTTTGTTAAAAACCTCATGGCAGCCAAGCCGGTCTTAAAGAACAGACTGAGTACCGCTGTTGTCCAGAGGGGGCGCCAAAATCAACAGTGAACTGATTATCAGTGTTATGTTCCTTTAAACAGAAAGACTGCTGCATGTTGATATGGACATTTAAAGCCAGTCTCATATTTACAGGATGAATGTATCATGGCTGGTCTGATATAAATGTTGACTTTATTACTGATTGAGGATGATGAGGGATGAAGAGTTTGACCGGTTTTAAATCCTGGAGGAACACTGATCTCTATCATTCATACTTCTTGACCTTCACAAAGAAAGACTTGCTGGAACTGAATATCTGCAAAAATACTCTCACACACCCTAACGGATGCCTGATAGCCTTATTTCCTTATATGGTCGTTCCTGTGACACACTGCTCTAATACACGTGAGGGTTGTAAACCGTTTCTGCAGGCTGCATGATCATATTTCAGTACACACACATATTGACAGGCTCAGCATACACAGAACAGCTGCCGTGAGGAAGACGTTTCCCTGGAAGAGAGATAAGGAGAGGAGGAGAGAGAGAGAGAAAGAGAGAGAGAGAGAGGAGAGAGAGGGAGAAGGAGAGAGAGAGAGAGAGAGAGAGAGAGAAAGAGAGAAGAGAGAGAGGGAGAAGGAGAGAGAGAGAGAGGGAGAAGGAGAGAGAGAGAGAGAGAGAAGAGAATGAGAGAGAGAGAGGAGAGAGAGAGAAGAGAGAGAGAGAGAAGAGAGAGAGGGAGAAGGAGAGGGAGAGAGAGAGAAAGAGAGAAGAGAGAGAGGGAGAAGGAGAGAGAGAGAGAGAGAGAGAAGAGAGAGAGAACAGAGAGAGAGAAAGAGAGAAGAGAGAGAGGGAGAAGGAGAGAGAGAGAGAGAGAGAGAAGAGAGAGAGAACAGAGAGAGAGAGAAGAGAGAGAGAGGGAGAGAAAAGAGAGAGAGAAGAGAGAGAGAAAAGAGAGAGAGAGAAGAGAGAGAGAAAAGAGAGAGAGGAGAGGAGAGATAAAAGAGAGAGAGGAGGGGAGGGGGGGAGAGAGGAGAGAGTTTGAGTTTTTAAAATTCATTTAATTAAAAAAATGAATTAAAAAAATTGTGACACAGGGTCACAGGATCACATATCACAGTACTTTACAAAAGAGAAAAAAATTGAATTACATTATCACATCTGCAAAAGTGAGAGAGAAGAGAGAGAGAGAGAAGAGAGAGGGAAGAGAATGAGAGAGAGAGAGGAGAGAGAGATTCTATTATTCCTTTTTTTGTTTGTTTTGTTTTGTTTTTTTTTTTGTTTTTTTTTTTTCTTTTCTTTTCTTAAGCATTATTGGTATTATTTACTTTATATTTAATTTACCATACTTTGTAAATGTAACTTCTTGCTTTGGCAACATGTTTTGATCCAAAATGTCATGCCAATAAAGCTTATTAAGCTTAATTATTATTAGCTAATGAACTCTAAACACCTGCAAAGGCTCCTGAGCCTTTAAATGGTCTCAGTCTGGGTCAGAGGGCTACACAAACACAGAGGACTGCAGACTTGACAGATGTCCAGAAGACAGTCATTGACACCCTCCACAGGAGGGTAAGCCACAAAAGGTCATTGCTAAAGAAGCTGGTTGTTTACAGAGTGCTGTATCCAAGCATATTCATAGAAAGCTGAGTGCACCAGCATAAGGGAGAACTGCAGCCTTGAGAGGATTGTCAAGCAAAATCCATTCAAGAATCTGAGGGAGCTTCACAAGGAGTGGACTGAGGCCAGAGTCAGTGCATCAAGAGCCACTATGCACAGACCAGTCCTAGACATGGATTACAAATGTGGCATTCCTCGTGTTAATCCACTCCTGAACCAGAGACAACATCAGAAGAGTCTTACCAGGGCTGTGGAGAAAAAGAACTGGACTGTTGCTCAGTGGTCTAAAGTCCTCTTTTCAGGTGAAAGTAAGTTTTGCATTTCATTTGGAAATCAAGGTCCCAGAGTCTGGAGGAAGAGTGGAGAGGACCAGAATCCACGTTGCTTGAAGTCCAGTGTGAAGTTTCCACAGTCAGTGATGATCTGGGCTGCCATGGCATCTGCTGGTGTTGGTCCACTGTGTTTAATCAGGTCAAAGGTCAGCACAGCCATCTACCAGGACATTTTAGAGACCTTCATGCTTCCTTCTGCTGACAAGCTTCATGCAGATGCTGATTTCATTTTTCAGCAGGACTTGGCACCTGCCCACACTGCCAAAGGTACCAAAAGCTGCTTCAGTGTTACTGTGATTCTGACCTGAACCCCATAGAGAATCTATGGAGGATGAGAGACACCAGACCCAACAATGCAGATGACCTGAAGACTGCTATCAAAGCAACCTGGGCTTCATTACACCTGAGCAGTGCCACAGGCTGATCACCTCCATGCCACGCTGCATTGATGCAGTAATTCATGCAGAAGGAAGCCCAACCAAGTATTGATGCATAGAAATGAACAGACTTTTCAGAAGCCTGACATTTCTGTCTAAAACATCCTTTTTTAATGATCTTATGGAATATTCTATTTTTTTGAGACACTGAATTTTGGGTTTTCTTATCTGTCAGCCATAATCATCAACATTTCAAGAAATAAAGGCTGAAATATTTCACTCTGTGTGTGATGAGTCTATATAATATACAGTGGATATAAAAAGTCTACACACCCCTGTTTAAATGCCAGGTTTTCGTGATGTAAAAAAATGACAGCAAGACAAATAATTTCACAACTTTTTCCACCTTTAATGTGACCTATAACCTGTACAACGCAACTGAAAAACAAACTGAAACCTTTAAAGGGGAAAAATATAAAATAAAAAACTTAAAATAACCTGGTTGCATAAATATGCACACCCTTAAACTAATACTTTGTGGCAGCACCTTTGGCTTTTATTACAGCTCTCAGTCTTTTGGGGTAGGAACCTATCAGCGTGGCACATCTTGATGTGGCAATATTTGCCCACTCTTCTTTGCAAAACCGCTCCAAATCTGACAGATTGCGAGGGCATCTCCTGTGCACAGCCCTCTTCAGATCACCCCACAGATGTTCGATGGGATTCAGGTCTGGATTCTGGCTGGGCCATTCCAAAGCCTCAATCTTATTCCGGTGAAGCCATTCTTTTGTTGATTTAGATGAAAGATGAAGTTCCTCTTCATCTTCAGCTTTCTAACAGAAGGCCGAAGGTTTTGTGCCAACACTGACTGGTATTTGGAACTGTTCATAATTCCCTCCGCCCTGACTAAGGCCCCAGTTCCAGCTGAAGAAAAACAGCCCCAGAGCATGATGCTGCCACCACCATGCTTCACTGTAGGTATGGTGTTATTTGGTGATGAGCAGTGTTGTTTTTGCACCAAATATACCTTTTGGAATTATGTCCAAAAAGTTTAACCTTGGTTTTGTCAGACCATAACACATTTTCCCACATGCGTTTGGGAGATTTCAGATGTCTTTTTGCAAAATTAAGCCGGGCTTGGATGTTTTTCTTTGTAAAATAAGGCTTCCGTCTTGCCACCCTACCCCATAGCCCAGACATATGAAGAAGACGGGAGATTGTTGTCACATGTACTACACAGCCAGTACTTGCCAGTAATTCCTGCAGCTCCTTCAGTGTTGCTGTCGGCCTCTTGCCAGCCTCCCTGACTAGTTTTCTTCTCATCTTATCATCAATTTTGGACGGACGTCCTGTTCTTGGTGATGTCACTGTTGTGCCATATTTTCTCCAATTGATGATGACGGTCTTCACTGTGTTCCATGGTATATTTAATTCCTTGGAAATTCTTTTGTAGCCTTCACCTGACTGATATCTTTGAATAATGAGATCCCTCTGATGCTTTGAAAGCTCTCTGCAGACCATGGCTGGTGCTGGAAGATGTGGCAACAACAATGTCAGGAAAGCCTACTAGAACAGCTGAACTTTATTTGGGGTTGATCAGAGGCACTTTAATTGGTGACAGGTGTGTGCTGACTCCAGTTTAACATGAGTTAGAATGTAATTGGTTAAATCTGAACACAGCCACATCCCCAGTTATAAAAGGGTGTGCACACTTATGCAACCACATTATCTCAGTTGTTTATTTTTACTTCACCTCCCTGAAAGATTTCTGTTTGTTTTTTAGTTGCGTTGTACAGGTTATAGGTCACATTAAAGGCGGAAAGAGTTGTGAAATTATTTATCTTGATGTAATTTTTTTACATGACAAAAACCTGGCATTTAAACAGGGGTGTGTAGACTTTTTATATCCACTGTATGGGTTTACCTTTCTGAAACAAGTGACAAAAAATATTGAGCTTTATCATGATATTATAATTTTTTGAGATGCACTAGTACTCACACATCTACAGTCATGAAAACCTACAGAGATGCCTGATGTAGCTGTAGCTTGGGTCAGATGTAGCTGATGTAGATGGTGCCCTGATTGGTTCTTAGTGCCTGCTAAGGTGCTCTGATTGGTTCCTCGTGCCTGTTGTGGTGCTCTGATTGGTTCCTCGTGCCTGCTAAGGTGCTCTGATTGGTTCTTAGTGCCTGCTAAGGTGCTCTGATTGGTTCTTAGTGCCTGCTAAGGTGCTCTGATTGGTTCTTAGTGCCTGCTGTGGTGCTCTGATTGGTTCCTCGTGCCTGCTAAGGTGCTCTGATTGGTTCTTAGTGCCTGCTAAGGTGCTCTGATTGGTTCCTCGTGCCAGCTAAGGTGCTCTGATTGGTTCCTCGTGCCAGCTAAGGTGCTCTGATTGGTTCTTAGTGCCTGCTAAGGTGCTCTGATTGGTTCTTAGTGCCTGCTAAGGTGCTCTGATTGGTTCCTCGTGCCTGCTAAGGTGCTCTGATTGGTTCCCCATTCCTGCTAAGGTGCTCTGATTGGTTCCTCGTGCCTGCTAAGGTGCTCTGATTGGTTCCTCATGCCAGCTAAGGTGCTCTGATTGGTTCTTAGTGCCTGCTAAGGTGCTCTGATTGGTTCTTAGTGCCTGCTAAGGTGCTCTGATTGGTTCCTCGTGCCTGCTAAGGTGCTCTGATTGGTTCTTAGTGCCTGCTAAGGTGCTCTGATTGGTTCCTCGTGCCTGCTAAGGTGCTCTGATTGGTTCCCCATTCCTGCTATGGTGCTCTGATTGGTTCCCCATTCCTGCTATGGTGCTCTGATTGGCCTGTAGTGAATGTCATAGACAGAGCATTTGTCCAGTCACGCTCTTAGTTTTATTGTGAAAGCTTCTGCCTCTCTGTGGTGTCACATGTGAAATATATCAGTATACGTAAAAGTCTACCTGGAATGTCGGCTCAGAGCTGCCACCATAAGAGACCTACAGAGTCAGTCAGTCTAGGAAAATGTTACTGGGAGCAGGACTAACAGACCTGGGAGGTCTGACATTTATTTTTTTGTATCTGACACACCAGACAGACTGTTCCCTTTATCTATTGCATGAATATATCTCACATTTATCTGGGAAAGCTCTCTGCCACATTCATGATGGGCCAATCAGAGCTAAATGACAAAATGATGTCACATGCCTGTGCCGGTCTAGAGCAAGCGGCAACCTCTGGTCCTGAAAAATGAAGCCAGTGTGGAAGTGCAGAAAAAGTGCAATCCCACAAGTGTCCACTAGAGGCTGTCTGCAGGAACAGCAGGAGTCCCGTCTGGACACCTGTTAAACAGCTGGTTTTGACACTAGAAATAAACTGGTTTACAGCCTGGTTCCCATTAGCTAGAGTCTTCATGTGCTCTCACTGTACGTGGTGGAATTTTTTGTACCACAATGGTTTAGATTATATTTAAGAAAAACCTCACTGCGCACTGATCGGCTTGTCTCATTTGATTGACAGATAGCTCGGCAGGCAGAGGCTCCGTTTCTGTCAACCAGAATGCTAGCTAGCTAGTGTACAGGAAGTCACGCTTAGTGGGCGGGCCTTTAGGTTGATCCAAAGTTTGGTTGAGACCGCGGATTGGCTTCAAGAGCCGTTTGAGTCTGCCTATTGTAAGCAGACGACTGACGCGGGGTTGGTCAGATTCTCTGAGCTGACAGGTTCATGGAGGAACTTCTCAGTGGATAAACTGATGGACATGTGCATCAACATCTTCTTTTCCAGGACAAGCTTTCAGCGTGGCTCTCTGCTCCTGATTTAATAAAGAACTGCTGTCCGTTAAACCCCGCCTCCTTCTCCTTGGAGGATGCTGATTGGTCTGAACCGTGTTGGGTTTGGCACAGATGTTTTGGATTGGAGCTTTTAAGGATGTATTTTCCTGAGGACAGACATGGAGTCTGGCAGATCCATCTGCCCTGCATGGTTAATTAAGCATGGCAGATGTTTGAGACCATGTATGTGTATAAAATCTCCATTTTCAGAGGAACTGCAGTATTCCAGTTCATAAGCTAACGTATAAACGGACAGTCTGCTGTCAGATGATGCCATAAATGTCATTTTCTAACGTTCTTATTTCTAAGGGGCATTTTTGTTGTGAAAAACAGTCAAAGGCAGCCAACAGTCAGATTCTGAAGCTGAAAACCTGGTCTATGTAGACCTGGCCTTAGTTCAGAATAGTTTAAACCTCAGCTAGTGAGTCAGGACCCACCAGTGGGTTGTGGTGACATCCTCAGAGGGTCCTGAAAACGTCAGGAGAAAAGTGTCAGAAAGCCTATGAGGTGATGTTTGAACATTTTTGTCTCTTTCTCCTGTCTACTGTCTGGGGTCCAAATAGTCTCCAGATTTTTACTGAATGCATCTGATTGGTTGAAACATGTCAGATATTCTGCTCATGAATTCTAATGAAGGAGTTGGAGGGGGTCCTGACTTTGAGAGACCACTAGCTTTGTTAGTATATTCTTGAATAATAAGGCTCTGGCTCCTGCAACTTAAATTACAATTTAAAAATACATTCTTTCCACCTCAGCTCTAGTTTGGTGGATGTTTCTTGGAAGTCTTCATCTCAGTGTGGGCTATGATGAAGACGATGCAGCAGACAGAGTATTAAACTGAGCATCTGCAGGTCAGAAGGTTAAAGACTTTAACCAGCAGCACTGACAGGTTTACAGGAAGAACACAATGCAGAAGGTCTGTCACTGCAGCTACAGAGAGCAGAGATGGAGAGGACCACAGCAGAGATGGAGAGGACCACAGCAGAGATGGAGAGGACCACAGCAGAGATGGAGAGGACCACAGCAGAGATGAGAGGACCACAGCAGAGATGGAGAGGACCACAGCAGAGATGAGAGGACCACAGAGAGGTGATCATATGGATACCTTAATGTTGAAAAGGTCTTTAACACATCAGTGCTGCCTTATAAACACTAACAGGAACTGAACGCTGCAGGGGAGAGCCCTTTAGGTTTAATCTGAGCTGATATCACCACTACATCAGTCAGGACTGTCTCTTCCACCACCATCTTTCAGGAGGACAGAGTTTGTCTTATTGTGAATATGAGCATATTACACATTTGCAGATCGTCCCAGAAATGTCTGACAGATGTTTCTGTGACCTCCTCTAATCATGACATCCAGAGTCTGTTGAGCTTTACTGTGCAGCTTTAGCCATGCTACCTACATTCCTCACATGCATCTATAAAAAGCTCATGACTGAGAAATGATCAGAGGGCTTCAGTCACTCGTGGATTTTCTTCATTATCTCTGGATTATTTTAAGGCCGTGTTGTAAAAATTCCACATATTTTTCCAGGAGATTTGTTGACACACAGAAGGCCCACTTCTCTCGCTAAAAGCATAAAACTGCAGGAATGTGTGAGGCTGTAAATTTAGTCTGACTCAGAGATGAATCCTGGGAGTAGTAGAGGCAAAGGGAGAGTTTAAGGAGTCACGAGTACCAGGAACCAGTATCCATTAGCAATTATGATATAAGCTGTTTTAAAAATAGAGATGCTCTAATTCAGTTTTCTGCTATTTACAGCAGCATCCAAGGATGTTTCCAGAATAAAGGTTACTCACTGTCAGAGGATGGAGGCTGTCCCTGAACACTCTAACGTAGAGATTCGCCCAGAGATGAACACCGTCTGTGTCTGCAGGGACATCAGCTGACCCCAGAGAGACTGTGGATCCACTGCATGTCTCCTCACTCTAACCCTATGTGGACAAAAGTATTTGGTCACACCTGTTAAGTTGTTTCAGTCAGACCAGTTTCCACAGGTGTATAAATCCTCACCTGTCCATGCAGTCTCAAACATCTGTGATCCTAAACGGGACGTTCTGAAGAGCTCAGGGACTTCTAGCGAGGTTCTGTGATGATGCAACCTTTACAATAAGATGATAAATTTAATCCCTGCTGGATATTCCACAGTCAGCTGTCAGTGATATTATTAGAAAGTGGAAGAGTTTAGGAACAACAGCAGCTCAGCCATGAAGCAGAAGACCAGGAAAACTCACAGAGCAGGGTCAACGACCTGCATGAAAGTCTCCAAGTCTGCTGATTCCAACGCTGCAGAGTTCTGAACTTCCTCTGGCATTAATGTAAACACTAAAACTGCAGCAGGAGCTTCATGAATGGGTTTCCATGGCAACAGCTGCACGCTAGCCTCACATCACCAAGTCAAACGCCAAGCATCAGATGGAGTGGAGTAAGGCTCACCGACACTGGACTGTGGAGCAGTGGAGACGTGTTCTGTGAGTGACCAATCATCTTCTCCCTTTACAGTCAGGTGGTGAGTCTGGGTCTGGAGGATGCTGGGAGAACGTTACCTGTCTGACTGTGAAGTCTGTTGCGTTCTTAATGCACCAATCAGCTTAAAGAACGGATGACCAGCAGACGTGTGCATGCTCTCCATGAGTCTGTCCTGTTAGTGCATAAATCATCTGAACCTGCTCTGGGCTGATGACGCTGTCTTTATAACCTGTTAAAGTCTCTCAGCAGTTGTTTTCAGGTGTTTTTCTCACCTGAGCCTCATAACTGATAGGTGTGCTCCACTGCTTTGACTTCTCCAACCTCTACATAACACTTTGTCTGAATGTTGAAATCCTGGAAGTGTTCCTGTTCTTCCCTGCCGGGGCTAAAACTACCCAGACTTCCCGAGTATTCAGTGCCCTTAGAGCACACAGAGAGGAGGAGGAGGGATGCTGCAGAGCAGCTCAGAGCCTGCTGCATCAATCATTGTTGAGATGTCAGAAAGAGCCAGGCTTGCAACACTCAAACATGCACAGTCCCACACACAGGAGACCAATGAACCAAACATTCAGACACACACTGCTGTGTTCACACACGCTGCACATGTGACATCTCAGCTGCTGTCTCCTGAGAGGCAGCAGCTCTGGAACAGCAGCACCAGCAAGAGGATGGAAGCAGTTCCTCCTACTGAGAACACTCTAATACAGTCACGTGACCTAAGACGGTCTTCATGTTTATAGTCTGATAAACCCAACAGCAGACAAGAGCCCGCCCACTGAGCTCCACTTCCTCTCAGCTAAGCTAGCACTAAAGCTAGCCTTCTAGAGGTAGCATCTGCTAACAAGCTATGTGTCAGTCAAACGAAATGAGCCAATCAGTGGGCAGTGAGGTTTTTCCTAAATATAATCTAAACCACTGTGGCACAACCCCCTGGATGCTGCTACTGTGAAAGCAGCGA
>NC_054867.1:56851275-56891275 GCF_018320785.1 Cheilinus undulatus
CTTTTTTCCCATGTTTTTCCCCTTTTTCACTATATTTCACCACTCCTCACCCATTTAAGCTACCTTTTCCCATCATATAACACTTGTTTCCTATTTTTTGGGCCTATTTTGCAACTTTTGACTGCTTTTTACCATTTTAGTCACTTTTTATCAGTTTTTTCCTTGTTTTTGCCACTATTGGACCGTCTTTAACTTGTTCTTATCGCCGCTCTAACCCATTCTTGCCACCTTCACCTCTTAGATTGTGGCTCTTGCAAAGCTATTTTTCAGCAGTTTGGCTCTTTGGTTGAGTAACCCTGCCTTAGTGATTACATCTTTCTCTTCCTCTTCCTCTTCATCGTTCTCCCTGTTTTCTACTCCTGCAGCTCCTCATCCTCAGCAGACAGCTGGTCAACATGAGTCAGCTTTTATTTCCCATTAAAGGAAGTTTTTTTTTCCCCTCTCTAACTGTTGAATGTTGTTTTTTAATGTGGGGTATTAATAAATGATTCAGTCCTGCCCTCTTGGTAAACTCTGTTGAACCGGCCTTATATCAGTGAAGTGTTTTAAAAGGGAAATAAATGGAGCAGCGGTGCTCTGTCCCTCTGTCCTGATAATGATTCTGTCATGGAGGCAGGAATGTTCACACATGTCTGGACATGAGCGGGAGAGTGGGGGGGGGTGAGAGAGAGAGAGAGAGGTGGGGGCGATCGGAGAGCCAGCCAGACCTACAGATGAGCTCCTCTGTTGTTTCCGGCCTCTGTCATAAAACACAAAGAAACGGAGACACAATCGTGTGTCAGGCTGGACGGTCTAGGACAAAAGGAGTCCACCGTGCTCCCTCTGTGACCCCCGATGCACCCGGCTGACCCCCCTGACTGAGACTGGAGCAGGAGAGTAAATATCTCTGGCATCCTGGAAGGACTGGTCCCTCTGAGGACTGAATCATCACAGCTTCATCACACTGTCAGCTCTCTGACTCACCTGTGCGGCCTGATAAACAGCTGGTTAGAGTGTTGAGGTGACACACTGGCCCAGTTTATTCAGCGCTGATCCAGATCCCCATCAGGATTACAGAAGCAAACAGATTCCATCTGTGAGAACTTCAGCCAAGTCCACATCGTTAGTGCTGTTCGTCAGTGATAGGTGTTAGTAGAAGCATCATCTCTCAGACCGCCAGCTCTAAAAACTAAAGACAAACACCAGATCAGGACCAGGTTACCCCGGCTTTCTCTACTGCGGGGGTCTAGTGGAGGGTTCCTCTGCTCTGCAGAACTACGGCCAATCAGGGCTCAGCTCCTTTACAGGAAACCAACAGAACCTAAGGGCGGTCGCAGCTGGCGCAGCTATCAGCCTTAGGTGGATTTCATAGGAGCCCGGTCCTGGATTGGACTACAGCTGAGCCCAGAGTCCGGTTTGTTTTGGTTGGTGTGAATGTAAACGACGGGCCCACCTGGGGAGGGGGTCTCGGTCACAATTCAAGTGGACTCTGGCCCGGTTTGGATGAGATGCAACCACGCATGGAGACGGGACAGAGGGTTGAGTCAGCTGACATCATCGCTGACAAACACGCCTATCGGTCTTTAGCATGTTAGCGTAGTCATGCTAGCTGTTAGAGCTGGTTTTAGCCCAGGAAGCACATCTCTGGTTGGTTCATGTCTAAATGTAACAGAAGCAGAATTCGCCTCTGTAGTTCCCTGTTTTTGTTAGAATTACACAAAATGACCTGGTAGCTACTCGTCCTTTAGCCTGAGAGAAACTCCGGAGTCCATGATGCACTGTGTTGTTTGTAGCCCCTCCTTCCTTTGTTTTCTTCTTCGTTGGTTATTTGTATGTATTCTTTCAACCCCTCCCCTTTGAAATGACTCCCGGTGGGAGAGGTGGGTGTTTGTTTTGTTCAAGTTTGTGTCTGTTTCCATCTTTCTGTTCAACATTTTATCCTGTAGAGATTTTCAGCTCTTATAATGTCCTTAGTTATTTTTCCTCTTGTTTACGTGTTTATTTGCTTTAAGTTTCTCGTATCTTTACTTTTATTGATGTTTGTTTGCTGCGCACGGTGGTGGGCTAGCTCACGTGCACACCGTAAACAGCTAGCTTACGTGCACGTTACGTTAAACTAATGTTACGTTTTATATTATTATAATAGGAGCAGGCTGTGTGTTTATTGGAGTTTCTGTCTTCTGGTTATCATTGCCAGCCAATAAACATGAAAAAGAGGGAGATCCTTTGTCGCAGTCTCCTTCCATCCATCATAAACGCCACGCAGAGATATTGCCACCGGTTACATCAACCCCAAACCAGAGTCTGACGACAGCAGAAGAAACTCTCTTCAGTCTGAGGAAACAGCTTTCTCATCAGTCAGCATAAACCAGGTTTCCTGTGAATCGAGCAGCAGCCTCTGTGGTTAGAAAATGTTGAAGTGTAAATAACTGCAGTTCTTTGAGTGTCCACTAGAGGCCGTCTGCTAACAGAGCAGGAGTCCCATCCACAGCCATGGTAAAGCGCTTCCAGCCCGGTTGAATGTCTGACTCTGGTCTGAGTTCACGTCTTTATGGGAACGTTCTGGAGGAGGCGCTCACACCGCCTGTTGGGGTTTTAGAAATAAAAGCGTTGGTTATGATGAGCGGCTGAAACCCTCTTATCTGTCCCTTCACTAACCACATGGATCCAGACTGGTCCAGGTCTTTAGTTTGAACCAAACCAGAAAGGTTCAGGATGAAAACTGTTCCTGTGACTGTGATGGGTTTCTTTTCTCTTGGAGCGGTACAGGAAACGTTGCTGTTCGCTGCAGTGACAGTGAAGGCGATCTGTCTGATCAGAAACATAGAAATAAAGATAAATCAGAACGTTTCTCTGGCTCTGGCCGGCCGTCCAGCAGCCTTTGTTCCTTTTAGTGAATAAAATTGGATCATTATTGTGTTAGTGCTGCTGCTGGATCGTCCTCAGAAGACCCCAAACTTGAAGTGAGCCAGATGGTTCCTGACCTTCACTGGCTGCTCCCTCTCTGTGGATTTACAAGCTCCTTACCCTCCTTTATCCTGGTGGACAAACCGCTGAGTCAGGAGAAGCTGATGATAGAAGGAGCTCATTTGTCAGTCAGTCACATTTCCACTGCTTCTATTTAACATCTCGCCATTTTCCAACGCTGCTCCTCTCCAGCTCCACCCTCTCCTCCTTATATGGTCACTCCCTGCCCTGTAAACCCTACAGGTCGACAGCAGATTTATTAGTGGGAATGCCGAGTAAGCATCCACACTATTGATATTCGCGTCGGCCATTTTGTTTATTATTCTTCCGCGTCGGCTACCTCCTCCTTTGTATCGACACCGTTTACACTTTAAAAAATTCTGTTTGTTTGTCGTTCGACTGCTATGATGGCAACATTTCACAAATCTGCACTCTCTTCAACTTTTCACTCCTCTACTATCAAACTCTTCAGCTTCTGGTGCTCTTTTCAGATATTCATAATACTTTTTATACTGTTTATACTTTTTTTAAACTATTTTCCTTTTTCTAAAACTAAAATAACATTATTTCAGATGGGCCTGCTCTTTATAGCCTCTAAAACTGTTTCAACTTCTAAGGCTTATAAATTATATAATAAAATATAAATACCACCTTTTTCCTACTTTTTTTTTTTACCCATTTTGACCTTTTTTTTTGCAACTTTTTACCCATTTGTGCCCATGTTCACCACTTTTCTCCCAGTTTTCACCCATTTAAGCTGACTGTTGCCTTAAATACCACGTGCTTCCTCTTTTTTGCCCCTTTTTGTCACTGTATCCCATTTTTGTCACTTCTCACCCAATTTTTGCTACTTTCTGACACCTTTTCCACTTTTCGTCCCCATTCTCACCCCTTTTCCCCCATTTTTGTCGTTTTTTGACACCTTTAACTTATTGTCATTGCACTTCAAGCTCAACTATTTCAACAGTTTGGCTCTTTGGTTGAGCAGGGTTGAGAAACACTGCTGTGAACAATATCTCCACCATCTTTAGCACAATCCCACACACCTTCAGCCTTTAGACTCAAGAGCCTACTCAGTCTAGAAGGCAGTGTTCAGATTTTGTGTTTACAAAATTCTATATTTTGAGCAATGATTTTAACATTCTTCACAAATCAGGTATTGCACTCTTCAGCTTTTATGCTATTTTTAGCTCATTTTCCACTATTTTCATCTATTTTTGTGCTTTTTGGCTATTTTCAGCAGTTCTTCCACAATTCAGCTCTCAGCACCCCCACAAAATTTCAGCTGAAATTGCAGTTTTGATCTAGCTTTCTCAGTGAAGAACTCAGTCTCTGCTTCACACCTGCTGCTAGCCTCTTCATCATCTCTGCAGCATCTCTGTCTTTATCACCATCATTTCCTGACTGAGAGGCATGCCTGAGACTGCAGACAGCTGCTAACAGTCACACTGAAGACAAACAGTAGCACCAATGAGTCAACATAGAGCTGAGACCTGCAGGAGATAAGATATCTGCAGACATGACAGTCAAACTATTTCATCTCCCTGGTCAGAGAAGCCAGAGTCTGGTCCCTAGAGGACAGACGGAGACTGTTTCAGGCTCTTCAGAGAGATCAAGCTTCCATCTGTCTGCATGTGTGTGATTGCATTCATTAAAGTCTAAACCTGCTAAACAGCTCGATCTGTTTCTGTCACTGAGATTTCTGCTCTTATGCTAGCTCTGATACATGAGAGGATCTTACTTCACAGTTAACCACAGTTTTTTTAATGCAGGATTATACCTGATCAGGGCTAACCTCAGGATTTTAGCCTTGTGTTCTGGTCACATGATGCAGGGAAACTTTAGATGACTGGGGAGTCATCTCACTCCCCAGTCAAACCCACAGTCTGCGTGTCCCAGCGCTCTTCAGGGTCCCGCAAACACAGAAACGTCATCATGTTTGGATGTGGTGCAGCCATGACGTTCTTTCAAGCAGACCTGGATGGGAGATCACTCGTACTTTACACCACAGGAGCGTGGACTGATCAGGACTGTTGAAAAAGGAGAACCGAGCCAAATTCATCAGTGACAGTCCAGCAGATTCCCAACATCAGGCCAGGGGAGACTTAGACCAGAACACAAAGGAGATGGTCTCCACCATCATTAGCCAGTCTGGCTGCAGGCGTCCACCTGCAGGCCTGAGGAGACAGGGTGTTAACATTAGGAGTCTGGTCCAGGTACCAGAACACCGGAGCCCAAAGACCAGTTTCAAATGCAAACATACCACACTTGGGCAGCAGGCCCAGACCTGCTTGGAGAGGTAATCTATCTCAGGCATGACTAAAGTGGACTCTGGCACACGGTAAAAATCCTCCAAGTCCAGTCAACAACTGGTCTGTTCTGAGTGACCTTATGGATGAAGGAGACAGCTGCAAAGACACAAACGTCTCCTTAAAGACCATCATACCTGTGGATCAGGGTCCTCTATTAACCTGAGCTGCACAGCTGATGAGAAAGTACAACGAGGGTCTAACAATGATTTAAAAACCCTCCATGGATCAGGATAGACTCCTCTACTGGAAAAAAACAAAGATCTGTCACTCAGGTCATGACCCAGAAGGGTGCCATGGTTGCTTCTTCATCATTCTTCTTCTTGGCAGGTTGGCAAACCAACTATGTGCATACTGCCCCCTGTTGTCTGGGGCTGAGAGTGCAATTGGGCTCAGGTGTGGAACAGTGTGACTAATGTGGAGGCAAGCTAGGTGGAGAGGAAAGGGGGGCAGTCACACCAGGGTGACGTATCAGACCTGCATGCTGCAGCAAACCCTTGTCCTGTGGGGGTCCTGACAGTGAGGGTCCCTACAGTGAGGGTCTATCAGGGTCCTGATAGATGGACTCTAAATGTTTTGTGACTGTTTCTGTGCTGGTAAATTTCCTTTAAATGTCTCATGATGATGAGTTTCCTGACGTTGAACCACCCTTCTCTCCAGGTGAAAGGTCGAAGGTGGTGCCCTCAGAGCGTGGGATATTTCACATGGATCTTATCGTAGCGGACGTCCTGCAGTGAGGAGCCATAAAGCTCCTGTCGTCACAGCCAGGCAGCATCAGACTTTCATCTGCAGCCAGAGAAAGACGATAAATGTCTGATAGTAGTGAAAGTACACATGACTTTACTACAGGATGTTACTCAATCACACAGTTATTCTGAAACCAGCCTGCACACACACACACAAATACACACACGCACACACACCCCCCCACACACACCCACACACACACACACATGCGTGCTGTGAGTCATGGTGAAACTGTTTTTTCAGAGCTGATAATCCCAGTTTGCTCACTACAGTTGATTCTGAATCAGAGGAGAGGAACCGCAGACCTCTACTGACACCAGCAGGGTTTATAAGAGCGGCAGCGTCCAACGGTCAACCACAGGAGAGAGAGTAATGCTGTAGGTGAATCATTAGAGCTGACCTTTGAGTGTTTGAGTCACAGGAGATCATAACATCCTGAAATTTCTACATGAGAGTGACATCAGTTTAATCTGATGTATAAAACAGAGAACTGCTCCTTTATTCTGCTGAAACACAAGCACAGGGATGGATGGATGCTAACAGCTGAAACTAGAATTTAGAGTGAATCAGGATCTGTTTTCATTGGTGAACAAAGCAGAGGCATGTTTATATTTAGTTCTAGAAAACCAAGATGTCTGTTTGATATCTGACATGTTCTTTCTCTACTGGGAGTAAAATATGAGTTCATGAGATTTACCAATCATTGCATTTTGTTTGTATTTTTATTTTACACAGTGCCCCAACTTTTTTGGAACTGAGGTTGTTTTTAATTATTGCTGTGAGTTAAATTTATATTTTAGGCAGATCGATGATGGGGGGTAAAGCTCCTAATCATGAACCATGGTTACAACCATCCTAACCATCTTAGGTCGACTGACTCCTGAGGAGTCTCTCTGAGATCTTTGGCCTCTCCCCTCATCTCCTCATCTCCTCATCTCCCCTTTTCCTCATCTCCCCTTTTCCTCATCTCCTTATCTCCTCATCTCCTCAAGGAATCAGGATTTGGAGGAAGAAGCGAGTCCTTCTAGAGCAGAGGATGCACAGATGCTGACTGAGAGGCCAGAAGTGTGAAGAGGACAGCTGAAGGAGCTGAATGCTTCAGGAGTTGCCTTTTGCAGAGACATAAGTCAAATTAACTGTCAGTTCTAAGTTCAGAGTTGGTGTTCTGAGTTTGCTGGTTTACCAACGTCACTGAGGATTTATGTGTGCTGTAAATCTCCTCAGGTGGCTCAACTCCACAGGAAACAGCAGAAAAGGAGGGAAACCTTGGATGCCTCTGGAATATTTGTCCTTCAAGCCCGTGAAACATGTCCCCGAAACCAAAAGACTTTGGACCTTTCAGACTGAGATGAAGCCGAGAGGAGACATGATGTAAGGATACCCAACTAGGCCAAAAGTCCTCAGAAACTCTCAAACATCCTGACAGGAAGTTAAAGTTGCATGCTGAGGGAATTTTGTGTTGTCAGCAATTTATGCACGAGAAACTGAGCAAAAAAAGAGAACGTTCATGGGAAATTAAAGTTTGCAGAAGTTTCAGAAACAATGGAATCATTTTGGGAACATTTTCTGTAAATCAGTGACCGTCATGCTGAAATGAAGCTGATGTGAAAGCCTTTGCTCTTTACCCTGGAGCAGCATTTACACTTCAGAGCACGCACGGATGCATGAATGGAGGGAGTGGCTGAGAAAACGGCGGTTCAGTCAACTTTCCCTGAATAAATAAAGATTAGTCATCAGACCCAGAAAGCCTCAGAGAAGCAGTAACCTCCCGACCACCTCTGCCTGACAATAGCATGACTGTTAATGTTTCACATGTTACATAATGAAACTCAGGGCTCAGTGTGTGCAAGAGCTTCTCCAAGAAAAGTAAACTTACTGGAAAACGTCTGCACACTTCTGCACACAGCCTCAGCAGAAACACAAAATATAAAGGACTTAATCATCAAAAACATAAAGCAGTTTTTATCCAGAGTCAGTGGGAAAAAGATGCAAAAACGTCCCAAGAGTCTCAGAAACCAGTCCCCAAAGAAACCCAGGATGTAGTCTAGAGACTGATCTACATGGCCCCTGCAGCCACCTCTACCAGTCTCTATCAGACTGATTTATCTCACTCTTCCATTCCTCAGCCCTCTTCTTCTACCTCACTTATTAAACCTAAGAGGTTTAAAATGTTGGCTTGTTAAAACCTTCTTCACTTTTATTGTTCGGCCTTTGATTCTCTAAATTAATGTCAGCATAAATCTGAAAACCTGCAGGATCTCCTGATGCTAAATAATCACTGCTTTTTAATGTTAAATGAAAGATCTTCATTAGGCTGCAGCTCTGACAGTTTGACCTCTCACCTACTTCTCTATAACTAAACACATGAATAATGTCCTGTTCTGTCATCATCATCAGTCAGAGAGATGATTGTTTACTCAGCTGATCATTAACACCTCTTCTGGTTAAACTCTCATATTTAATGATATGTCAGCAGGTTCTTGTCCATAGAGGCCAGATCTTTAATATTTGACTGTTTTAAGTGTTGAAGCCTCCACATGAACACCAGGTAGACCAGCAGTGGTTATACTGGCCGGTTAAAGCCACACCTCTTCTCTAAACATCTAAAGCATAGTCATCGTTTGTGTCTCTTTCTCTGAATCCCAGCAGGACTTCCTGTTCCTGTGAGTTTGCATCCATGCGCAGAGACCAGGCTGTAAATACCAGAGGAGCGGTCCGTTAATGCCAGCAGAGTTTATCTAATGCTTCACAATCAATCCACGCCTGCTTCAGCAAATATGGAAATCCACATCCAGTCCACAGCTCCTGTCAGAGTAGGAAATCATTAAACAACTGTTCAACCGCCGTTTCAGCGCCTGACGACAGCAACCAGGAACAGGAAGGACATATTTGGATGATACACGGCAGAATAAGTGGAGACAGAGATGTTTCTGAATGCAGCAGCCACACGAGTTCTTCTAAATCTTCTGTCAGTCTGTCAGTCTGCTGCTGGTGAACATATCTCACCAAAACGATGCTGACAACACGTGTAAGAATGAAGCTAACTGGACCGGTTCTGACCAGGAAACAACAACCGTTAAAATCGCCATGGAGCGTGTGCAGTCATGTGACCCTGAATGTCAAGAAGTGTTAGACCTCCATTAGGAATGAATGTGAACAGAGGAAAGTTAGTATTTACAGCTCTAGATGGAGCTGAAGGCTGCCGTTATCCCCAGAACATTCTAGAGACTAGAGGACACTGATTCACCTGGACAGGAGCTGATCCAGATCACTCAGCCCTGCAGACCTCCTAGTCTGGTCTATCCAGAGTCTAGAGGAGTCTAGGACAGAGACCAGAGTCTAGAGGAGTCTAGGACTGAGACCAGAGTCTAGAGGAGTCTAGGACAGAGTCCAGAGTCTAGAGGAGTCTAGGACAGATTCCAGAGTCTAGAGGAGTCTAGAACTGAGACCAGAGTCTAGAGGAGTCTAGGACAGAGTCCAGAGTCTAGAGGAGTCTAGGACTGAGACCAGAGTCTAGAGGAGTCTAGAACTGACACAGGAGTCTAGAGGAGTCTAGAACTGAGACCAGAGTCTAGAGGAGTCTAGGACAGAGTCCAGAGTCTAGAGGAGTCTAGGACTGAGACCAGAGTCTAGAGAACTCTAGAACTGACACAGGAGTCTAGAGGAGTCTAGAACTGAGACCAGAGTCTAGAGGAGTCTAGGACAGAGTCCAGAGTCTAGAGGAGTCTAGGACTGAGACCAGAGTCTAGAGGAGTCTAGAACTGACACAGGAGTCTAGAGGAGTCTAGAACTGAGACCAGAGTCTAGAGGAGTCTAGGACAGAGTCCAGAGTCTAGAGGAGTCTAGGACTGAGACCAGAGTCTAGAGGAGTCTAGAACTGAGACCAGAGTCTAGAGGAGTCTAGGACTGAGACCAGAGTCTAGAGGAGTCTAGGACAGAGTCCAGAGTCTAGAGGAGTCTAGGACAGATTCCGGAATCTAGAGAACTCTAGAACTGAGACCGGAGTCTAGAGGAGTCTAGGACTGAGACCAGAGTCTAGAGCAGTCTAGGACTGAGACCAGAGTCTAGAGGAGTCTAGAACTGAGACCGGAGTCTAGAGGAGTCTAGAACTGAGACCAGAGTCTAGAGGAGTCTAGGACTGAGACCAGAGTCTAGAGCAGTCTAGAACTGAGACCAGAGTCTAGGGGAGTCTAGGACAGAGTCCAGAGTCTAGAGGAGTCTAGGACTGAGACCAGAGTCTAGAGGAGTCTAGAACTGAGACCAGAGTCTAGAGGAGTCTAGGACAGAGTCCAGAGTCTAGAGGAGTCTAGGACTGAGACCAGAGTCTAGAGGAGTCTAGAACTGAGACCAGAGTCTAGAGCAGTCTAGGACTGAGACCAGAGTCTAGAGGAGTCTAGGACAGATTCCGGAATCTAGAGAACTCTAGAACTGAGACCGGAGTCTAGAGGAGTCTAGGACAGAGTCCAGAGTCTAGAGGAGTCTAGGACTGAGACCAGAGTCTAGAGGAGTCTAGAACTGACACAGGAGTCTAGAGGAGTCTAGAACTGAGACCAGAGTCTAGAGGAGTCTAGGACAGAGTCCAGAGTCTAGAGGAGTCTAGGACTGAGACCAGAGTCTAGAGGAGTCTAGAACTGAGACCAGAGTCTAGAGGAGTCTAGAACTGAGACCAGAGTCTAGAGGAGTCTAGGACAGAGTCCAGAGTCTAGAGGAGTCTAGGACAGATTCCGGAATCTAGAGAACTCTAGAACTGAGACCGGAGTCTAGAGGAGTCTAGGACTGAGACCAGAGTCTAGAGCAGTCTAGGACTGAGACCAGAGTCTAGAGGAGTCTAGGACAGATTCCGGAATCTAGAGAACTCTAGAACTGAGACCGGAGTCTAGAGGAGTCTAGGACAGAGTCCAGAGTCTAGAGGAGTCTAGGACTGAGACCAGAGTCTAGAGGAGTCTAGAACTGACACAGGAGTCTAGAGGAGTCTAGAACTGAGACCAGAGTCTAGAGGAGTCTAGGACAGAGTCCAGAGTCTAGAGGAGTCTAGGACAGATTCCGGAATCTAGAGAACTCTAGAACTGAGACCGGAGTCTAGAGGAGTCTAGGACTGAGACCAGAGTCTAGAGCAGTCTAGGACTGAGACCAGAGTCTAGAGGAGTCTAGGACAGATTCCGGAATCTAGAGAACTCTAGAACTGAGACCGGAGTCTAGAGGAGTCTAGGACAGAGTCCAGAGTCTAGAGGAGTCTAGGACTGAGACCAGAGTCTAGAGGAGTCTAGAACTGACACAGGAGTCTAGAGGAGTCTAGAACTGAGACCAGAGTCTAGAGGAGTCTAGGACAGAGTCCAGAGTCTAGAGGAGTCTAGGACTGAAACCAGAGTCTAGAGGAGTCTAGAACTGAGACCAGAGTCTAGAGGAGTCTAGAACTGAGACCAGAGTCTAGAGGAGTCTAGGACAGAGTCCAGAGTCTAGAGGAGTCTAGGACAGATTCCGGAATCTAGAGAACTCTAGAACTGAGACCGGAGTCTAGAGGAGTCTAGGACTGAGACCAGAGTCTAGAGCAGTCTAGGACTGAGACCAGAGTCTAGAGGAGTCTAGAACTGAGACCGGAGTCTAGAGGAGTCTAGAACTGAGACCAGAGTCTAGGGGAGTCTAGGACAGAGTCCAGAGTCTAGAGGAGTCTAGAACTGAGACCAGAGTCTAGAGGAGTCTAGAACTGAGACCAGAGTCTAGAGGAGTCTAGGACAGAGTCCAGAGTCTAGAGGAGTCTAGGACTGAGACCAGAGTCTAGAGGAGTCTAGAACTGACACAGGAGTCTAGAGGAGTCTAGAACTGAGACCAGAGTCTAGAGGAGTCTAGGACAGAGTCCAGAGTCTAGAGGAGTCTAGGACTGAGACCAGAGTCTAGAGGAGTCTAGAACTGAGACCAGAGTCTAGAGGAGTCTAGAACTGAGACCAGAGTCTAGAGGAGTCTAGGACAGATTCCAGAATCTAGAGAACTCTAGAACTGAGACCGGAGTCTAGAGGAGTCTAGGACTGAGACCAGAGTCTAGAGGAGTCTAGAACTGAGACCGGAGTCTAGAGGAGTCTAGAACTGAGACCAGAGTCTAGAGGAGTCTAGGACAGAGTCCAGAGTCTAGAGGAGTCTAGGACTGAGACCAGAGTCTAGAGGAGTCTAGAACTGAGACCAGAGTCTAGAGGAGTCTAGAACTGAGACCAGAGTCTAGAGGAGTCTAGGACAGAGTCCAGAGTCTAGAGGAGTCTAGGACAGATTCCGGAATCTAGAGAACTCTAGAACTGAGACCGGAGTCTAGAGGAGTCTAGGACTGAGACCAGAGTCTAGAGCAGTCTAGGACTTAGACCAGAGTCTAGAGGAGTCTAGGACAGAGACCAGAGTCTAGAGGAGTCTAGGACAGAGACCAGAGTCTAGAGGAGTCTAGGACAGAGACCAGAGTCTAGAGGAGTCTAGGACAGAGTCCAGAGTCTAGAGAAGTCTAGGATGAGATCAGAGTGTTGAGGAGTCTAGGACTGAGACCAGAGTCTAGAGGAGTCTAGGACAGAGACCAGAGTCTAGAGGAGTCTAGGACAGAGTCCAGAGTCTAGAGAAGTCTAGGATGAGATCAGAGTGTTGAGGAGTCTAGGACTGAGACCAGAGTCTAGAGGAGTCTAGGACTAAGACCAGAGTCTAGAGGAGTCTAGAACTGAGACAGGAGTCTAGAGGACTCTAGGACAGAGTCCAGAGTCTAGACAAGTCTAGGACTGAGACCAGAGTCTAGAGAAGTCTAGGATGAGACCAGAGTGTTGAGGAGTCTAGGACTGAGACTAAGAGCTAAGAGTCTAGCTGAGCTCCTTAAACATCTCAAATCCTCCTTTAGTCTAGAACAGTCTTTAATGTAAACACTGATGTTCAGAGCTGAGAGAGGGAGGAATGATGAGCCGTTCATGAACGAGTCTGTTCTACTAAACGACTCTTTAATGTGAGCCATTATAAACGAGTTTGTTCTACTAAACGACTCTTTAGTGTGAGCCATCATGAACGAGTCTGTTCTACTAAACGACTCTTTAATGTGAGCCATCATGAATGAGTCTGTTTTACTTAACGACTCTTTAATGTGAGCCATCATGAATGAGTCTGTTCTACTAAACGACTCTTTAATGTGAGCCATCATGAATGAGTCTGTTCTACTAAACGACTCTTTAATGTGAGCCATCATGAATGAGTCTGTTCTACTAAACGACTCTTTAATGTGAGCCATCATGAATGAGTCTGTTCTACTAAACGACTCTTTAATGTGAGCCATCATGAATGAGTCTGTTCTACTAAACGACTCTTTAATGTGAGCCATCATGAATAAGTCTGTTCTACTAAACGACTCTTTAATGTGAGCCATCATGAATGAGTCTGTTCTACTAAACGACTCTTTAATGTGAGCCGTCATGAACGAGTCTGTTCTACTAAACGACTCTTTAATGTGAGCCATCATGAATGAGTCTGTTCTACTAAACGACTCTTTAATGTGAGCCATCATGAATGAGTCAGTTCTACTAAACGACTCTTTAATGTGAGCCGTCATGAATGAGTCTGTTCTACTAAACTAACCTTATCTAATCCACACAAAAATCCAGACTGGAACCAGATGAAGAACCAGCTCTACTGAGATGAACCACATGATCTGGATCTCTAATAAGAGATGGATTTCCTGTCACAGCGAGAGAGAGACTGGACTTACATCAGCTGAGGAAACACGGGTAAGATCAGAGTTTAAGGAGCTAGACCAGGACAGAACTGGACCGCTTGGTGAAAACGTACCATACATGAGCACCATGACCCTGCTCCTCTGGTCTTTAGAGGATTTTCAAATCCTTCCTGTTTCTCTGTGAGTTTATAAAACAATCCTGAATATTTCTCTACTTTCAGGATGCTAAAGTAGCACAAGAGTTAAGATTGCTTTAATTTTCACACTTCAAATATTTAATGATGAACATCTCAAACGTTGCCTTTTTGGTGTTTGTCTATGCAGAAATCCCCCCTTGCCCCCCAACAGGAGTCCTCAGATGCTGTCATCTACAAAGACAGTTCGGAGCAAAGATTCAACACTGACAAGGTCAACTCAAGTCTGTTCCACAGGACTTTGGTAGCTGTGTGGAACCAGACCGGCTGATGGGTTGTTTGGAATTAGAGGTCTTCCTAGGAACCTGGACCATCTGACTCAGCTCAGCCAGAAGCATGAGCTGTTGGCTTCAGTAGTTTAGTTTGAACAGATGATAGATATGCGTGCATAATAATGAACATTTCTGACATATCCCAGCTCCCAGAATGCTTTGCAGGTCACAATAAATCTCAGTGGCTGTGCCACATCTCGGTATCAGAAATAAACGTTACTGCAGAGAAGCTGTGGAGAAAATAGCATCCTTAAAAGAAGAACAATCCTATGAAGCTGTTCTCCTGTGGGTGGTCTCCCTCATTCTTAGATTAGAAACAGTTCAGTCTGAGGCCGAAGACACAAAGACCTCAGAGTGAACGTCCTCAGGTCTGAACATCTCCAGAGAGCTCAGAGTGAACGTCCTCAGGTCTGAACATCTCCAGAGGGCTCAGAGTGAACGTCCTCAGGTCTGAACATCTCCAGAGAGCTCAGAGTGAACGTCCTCAGGTCTGAACATCTCCAGAGGGCTCAGAGTGAACGTCCTCAGGTCTGAACATCTCCAGAGGGCTCAGAGTGAACGTCCTCAGGTCTGAACATCTCCAGAGAGCTCAGAGTGAACGTCCTCAGGTCTGAACATCTCCAGAGGGCTCAGAGTGAACGTCCTCAGGTCTGAACATCTCCAGAGAGCTCAGAGTGAACGTCCTCAGGTCTGAACATTTCCAGAGAGCTCAGAGTGAACGTCCTCAGGTCTGAACATCTCTAGGCGTCAGCACTTTGAGTTAAAACATTCAGAATAGGTGGCCTCTGTGACGAGTAAAGGAAGTAGATCTTTGTTCAGCTTCCCTCTAACTGCCGCTCAGGTGACCTGTTAACATGTTATGTAACAGATGTTTATCTCTGCAGACATCTCAATGTAAACTCGCTGGAAAGTTACCACCAACTGTCATGCATGACATTTCAGACACGCCCACATCCTCACAGAGATGGAGCGTATATATGACGGTGCTGATCAGTTCTATAGACATCGCTGCTAGAGAGGGAACTCTGACATGAACTCAGGGAACCAGAATGTTAAACCCTCAGCTGGTCTGTTCTCCCGCTGTGACTGAGGACTAAACTTAGACCACATACCACCAAACTTCAGTAAAAAGGCCATTAGAGAACATTCAGGCTATTTTGACTCATCATATCTTTGTTTGACAGTTGTTTTTGGCACCAGGAGCAGTGATAGTCCTTCCTGCCCCCTCTGAGTCCACCAGTGCTTTAACCTGTTATGGAACCAGTCAGCTGTGATAACTGGTGATGTAATGTCACCATTTTGGATCGAACACTGGTGGTGCTGAACAATGCTAGTGTGTTTCTATTTTAGGGAGACAGATTAACATCCTGAGCACCGACTCCATGTCCAAAGACCTCTTTAAAAACCACTCTTAAAGCAGCCTTATACCCAACAACTGTCCTCCCATTTCAAAGTCACAGACAAAATTCCACAGTGGGAGTAAAATCATGAGAGTGTTGTTAAAGTGGCAGCTCAGTCCCGTTGTCTCAGTGGTTAGGTGTTAGTGGTCGTTAGACTGGATTTAACCGTTTTAAGGCGGTCTTTCTTCAGTCTTTCTGACTGACGGTCTTCTCGGAAACATGTTTCTGCTCAGAGCTGCAGTCAGATCGGTAAACCGCCACTGGGATTTTCAAAGTAAAAGCCCCACCAGTTTGTTTCTGTGGTGAGACGATTCGCGTTTTGTGGTACTTTTATTCTGAAGTGTTTCTGGGATAGTTCCTTGGTTGTTGAAGTAACATGCAAAGTTAACTTTCCTTCTGTTTCTACTCGGTGTAAATGATTTAAGAATATCGGATTATCAGAGATATTAACTCAAATGAGCTCCATCTCCTTCATCTTGTTCACTGCTCAAATATTGTTGTGAATTTCCACCAGGTGAATGATGGGAAAACATCTCAAAGGGAATCGTATTCCTGTCTTGTAGTTAGTGACCCACAGTCTTTGGAAAATCTCAGACTGAGACTAAAAATGCCAGCGTGCCCAGTTAGATCAGGGTACAGATCCTGGTAGTTTCTCTGGGTTTGGTCCATCACTGTGGCATCCTAAAACCTCTGACCCTTTAGGCTCTTTGTCATCATAACGTCTTCATATTTCTGTTACTGCAGCGCCCCCTACAGGTGACATACAGCTCTGTTTCACCACTGAGTCTGTCAGCTGGAGAGCTTCAGGTCCACGTCAGCGCTGTGAGCCGCTCTGAGAGTTAATGTGTAACTGTGGTGGTTGAGTTTAAACGCTGTCATGCTCTAACAGCATGGACTGTTACAGAGGCTTTAAGGTAGAATAAGGTCTGAACCACCTTTACTCTGATCTACTTTCTCTGTCACATCAAGACTAAAGGTCAGAGCTACTGTTGGAAAGATTAAATCATTTCAGGAGGAACTAAAAGCTTCCTTTTCTCTGACGTGTTCATGAAGACTCCCTACAAGGAAACAGAGAAATGCTCTTGAACATTAACTCTGAATATCCTTTAACGCTGAGGTCAGACTGTATGAGGATTTCCTCTGATGAAGCTGAAGATGTGTTATAAGAGAATAAAATATTCATGACGTGTCACAGTGGCCAGAGTCAAGGTCAACATGTTGGCACGTGTGTGAGATACTTTAGAGTCAAGGTCAAGCTCGACAGCATCTCTTTTGTCCAGACCTGTCACTCTTAGTTATACTCCCTCAGACAGATAGCGGGTTTTGATCCCGTGTGGAACCCCCCCCCCCCCCCCCCCCAAGACCCCAAGCCATTCTGACTCGTCCCAGCCACCCTTTACCTGTTACAGGTGGAAACACAGTTTAGTCCTGTGAAACTTTACTTCCATAAACATGCTCTATATCAATCATTAATTTATTTATTTCATACATTTATTAGGAACTATACTCATTGAAAACGTTTGTCATTATAAAGTGGAAATGCTTCCCAGGATTATGCAAAAGCCTGAACATGACACTTGAATGTCTCCCTCTCCATGTCCCTTCAGGGCCTCCGTAGACTCCACAGTGATGCCAGACCCGCAAACATGTTGAAAACTCACCAAACCTCAAACTGTTGGCCATCGTCATGATGACGAGCTGTCTCCAAACCACAACCTGAAGATGAGCTGAGACAGCTGCAGAGCTGCAGCAGCTCCTCTCTGGTCTTTATTAGGGCCTCTGATACCGTCTGCATCTGTCCAGATACAACCTGACCTCCTGACCTCACGGTTTGGCCGGTTGGTACTAAAACTCCTGGTTTGATCCAGGACTTGATCCTGTAGCCAGACTGCAGGAATCCAGTTGTAATTGTTGAAACCTGCTCTGCAGAGGTGGGTTGGTTGTTTTAGCAGTTGCTAACTTATGGAACTAATTTTAAATCCATAAAAACATTGCATTCAGACACCTGGCTGACTGATGGCTCTCTAGAGAAACTGGGTCGTGTTATGAAAACAGCTCAAAAGTTTGGAACTGTCAAAGTCTCAATTTTACAATTGGGAAAGAACCGTGGTGAAATCTTCATTTGTTAATATAAAAAGCATCAATCACCGTGAAGGAGTTTCAGCAGAGTCCGACCTTACCTCCATCAGGATACACACCAGTCTTTACAGATGGGAGATGAGCTTCTGTGTGGAAGTGATGGTCAGAAACATCTGCAGCGTTTTCTCAGATCAGATCTCAGAGAAGAGATCAGATACTCCTTTTATATTACCACGAGGGGAAATCTGTAAAAATCTACAGGATTTACAGCCTCCAACTCCAACTTACACTTATGGACAGCAAAAATGGCATAATTAGGCTAACTACGCAGGGATAACTAGGCTAACTACACAGGGATAACTAGGCTAACTACAGAGGGATAATTAGGCTAACTACGCAGGGATAACTAGGCTAACTACACAGGGATAACTAGGCTAACTACAGAGGGATAACTAGGCTAACTACAGAGGGATAACTAGGCTAACCACAGAGGGATAACTAGGCTAACTACAGAGGGATAACTAGGCTAACTACAGAGGGATAAGTAGGCTAACTACAGAGGGATAACTAGGCTAACCACAGAGGGCTAACTAGGCTAACTACACAGGGATAACTAGGCTAACTACAGAGGGATAACTAGGCTAACTACAGAGGGATAACTAGGCTAACCACAGAGGGATAACTAGGCTAACCACAGAGGGCTAACTAGGCTAACTACAGAGGGATAACTAGGCTAACCACAGAGGGATAACTAGGCTAACTACAGAGGGATAACTAGGCTAACTACACAGGGATAACTAGGCTAACTACAGAGGGATAACTAGGCTAACTACAGAGGGATAACTAGGCTAACTACAGAGGGATAACTAGGCTAACTACACAGGGATAACTAGGCTAACTACAGAGGGATAACTAGGCTAACTACAGAGGGCTAACTAGGCTAACTACACAGGGATAACTAGGCTAACTACAGAGGGATAACTAGGCTAACTACAGAGGGATAACTAGGCTAACCACAGAGGGATAACTAGGCTAACTACACAGGGATAACTAGGCTAACCACAGAGGGCTAACTAGGCTAACTACACAGGGATAACTAGGCTAACTACAGAGGGATAACTAGGCTAACTACAGAGGGATAACTAGGCTAACCACAGAGGGATAACTAGGCTAACTACAGAGGGATAACTAGGCTAACTACAGAGGGATAACTAGGCTAACCACAGAGGGATAACTAGGCTAACTACACAGGGATAACTAGGCTAACCACAGAGGGCTAACTAGGCTAACTACACAGGGATAACTAGGCTAACTACAGAGGGATAACTAGGCTAACTACAGAGGGATAACTAGGCTAACCACAGAGGGATAATTAGGCTAACTACAGAGGGATAACTAGGCTAACTACAGAGGGATAACTAGGCTAACTACAGAGGGATAACTAGGCTAACTACAGAGGGCTAACTAGGCTAACCACAGAGGGATAACTAGGCTAACTACAGAGGGCTAACTAGGCTAACTACAGAGGGATAACTAGGCTAACCACAGAGGGATAACTAGGCTAACTACAGAGGGATAACTAGGCTAACTACAGAGGGCTAACTAGGCTAACCACAGAGGGATAACTAGGCTAACTACAGAGGGATAACTAGGCTAACTACAGAGGGCTAACTAGGCTAACTACAGAGGGATAACTAGGCTAACCACAGAGGGCTAACAAGGCTAACTACACAGGGATAACTAGGCTAACTACAGAGGGATAACTAGGCTAACTACAGAGGGATAACTAGGCTAACCACAGAGGGATAACTAGGCTAACTACAGAGGGATAACTAGGCTAACTACAGAGGGCTAACTAGGCTAACTACAGAGGGATAACTAGGCTAACCACAGAGGGCTTACTAGGCTAACTACACAGGGATAACTAGGCTAACTACAGAGGGATAACTAGGCTAACCACAGAGGGATAACTAGGCTAACTACAGAGGGATAACTAGGCTAACTACAGAGGGATAACTAGGCTAACTACAGAGGGCTAACTAGGCTAACTACAGAGGGATAACTAGGCTAACCACAGAGGGATAACTAGGCTAACTACAGAGGGATAACTAGGCTAACTACAGAGGGATAACTAGGCTAACTACAGAGGGATAACTAGGCTAACCACAGAGGGATAACTAGGCTAACTACAGAGGGATAACTAGGCTAACTACAGAGGGATAACTAGGCTAACCACAGAGGGATAACTAGGCTAACCACAGAGGGATAACTAGGCTAACTACAGAGGGATAACTAGGCTAACCACAGAGGGATAACTAGGCTAACTACAGAGGGATAACTAGGCTAACTACAGAGGGATAACTAGGCTAACTACAGAGGGATAACTAGGCTAACTACAGAGGGATAACTAGGCTAACCACACAGAGGGATAACTAGGCTAACTACAGAGGATAACTAGGCTAACTACAGAGGGATAACTAGGCTAACCACAGAGGGATAACTAGGCTAACTACAGAGGGATAACTAGGCTAACCACAGAGGGATAACTAGGCTAACCACAGAGGGATAACTAGGCTAACTACAGAGGGATAACTAGGCTAACTACAGAGGGATAACTAGGCTAACTACAGAGGGATAACTAGGCTAACTACAGAGGGATAACTAGGCTAACTACAGAGGGATAACTAGGCTAACCACAGAGGGATAACTAGGCTAACTACAGAGGGATAACTAGGCTAACTACAGAGGGATAACTAGGCTAACTACAGAGGGATAACTAGGCTAACCACAGAGGGCTTACTAGGCTAACTACACAGGGATAACTAGGCTAACTACAGAGGGATAACTAGGCTAACCACAGAGGGATAACTAGGCTAACTACAGAGGGATAACTAGGCTAACTACAGAGGGATAACTAGGCTAACTACAGAGGGCTAACTAGGCTAACTACAGAGGGATAACTAGGCTAACCACAGAGGGCTTACTAGGCTAACCACAGAGGGATAACTAGGCTAACTACACAGGGATAACTAGGCTAACTACAGAGGGATAACTAGGCTAACCACAGAGGGATAACTAGGCTAACTACAGAGGGATAACTAGGCTAACTACAGAGGGATAACTAGGCTAACCACAGAGGGATAACTAGGCTAACCACAGAGGGATAACTAGGCTAACTACAGAGGGATAACTAGGCTAACCACAGAGGGATAACTAGGCTAACTACAGAGGGATAACTAGGCTAACTACAGAGGGATAACTAGGCTAACCACAGAGGGATAACTAGGCTAACTACAGAGGGATAACTAGGCTAACTACAGAGGGATAACTAGGCTAACTACAGAGGGATAAGTAGGCTAACTACAGAGGGATAACTAGGCTAACTACAGAGGGATAACTAGGCTAACTACAGAGGGATAACTAGGCTAACCACAGAGGGATAACTAGGCTAACCACAGAGGGATAACTAGGCTAACCACAGAGGGATAACTAGGCTAACCACAGAGGGATAACTAGGCTAACTACAGAGGGATAACTAGGCTAACTACAGAGGGATAACTAGGCTAACCACAGAGGGATAACTAGGCTAACCACAGAGGGATAACTAGGCTAACTACAGAGGGATAACTAGGCTAACCACAGAGGGATAACTAGGCTAACCACAGAGGGATAACTAGGCTAACTACAGAGGGATAACTAGGCTAACCACAGAGGGATAACTAGGCTAACTACAGAGGGATAACTAGGCTAACTACAGAGGGATAACTAGGCTAACTACAGAGGGATAACTAGGCTAACTACAGAGGGATAACTAGGCTAACTACAGAGGGATAACTAGGCTAACTACAGAGGGATAACTAGGCTAACTACAGAGGGATAACTAGGCTAACCACAGAGGGATAACTAGGCTAACTACAGAGGGATAACTAGGCTAACCACAGAGGGATAACTAGGCTAACTACAGAGGGATAACTAGGCTAACTACAGAGGGCTAACTAGGCTAACTACAGAGGGATAACTAGGCTAACTACAGAGGGATAACTAGGCTAACCACAGAGGGATAACTAGGCTAACTACAGAGGGATAACTAGGCTAACCACAGAGGGATAACTAGGCTAACCACAGAGGGATAACTAGGCTAACTACAGAGGGATAACTAGGCTAACTACAGAGGGATAACTAGGCTAACTACAGAGGGATAACTAGGCTAACCACAGAGGGATAACTAGGCTAACTACAGAGGGATAACTAGGCTAACTACAGAGGGCTAACTAGGCTAACTACAGAGGGATAACTAGGCTAACCACAGAGGGCTTACTAGGCTAACTACACAGGGATAACTAGGCTAACTACAGAGGGATAACTAGGCTAACCACAGAGGGATAACTAGGCTAACTACAGAGGGATAACTAGGCTAACTACAGAGGGATAACTAGGCTAACTACAGAGGGCTAACTAGGCTAACTACAGAGGGATAACTAGGCTAACCACAGAGGGATAACTAGGCTAACAACAGAGGGATAACTAGGCTAACTACCGAGGGATAACTAGGCTAACTACAGAGGGATAACTAGGCTAACCACAGAGGGATAACTAGGCTAACTACAGAGGGATAACTAGGCTAACTACAGAGGGATAACTAGGCTAACCACAGAGGGATAACTAGGCTAACCACAGAGGGATAACTAGGCTAACTACAGAGGGATAACTAGGCTAACCACAGAGGGATAACTAGGCTAACTACAGAGGGATAACTAGGCTAACTACAGAGGGATAACTAGGCTAACCACAGAGGGATAACTAGGCTAACTACAGAGGGATAACTAGGCTAACTACAGAGGGATAACTAGGCTAACTACAGAGGGATAACTAGGCTAACTACAGAGGGATAACTAGGCTAACTACAGAGGGATAACTAGGCTAACTACAGAGGGATAACTAGGCTAACCACAGAGGGATAACTAGGCTAACCACAGAGGGATAACTAGGCTAACCACAGAGGGATAACTAGGCTAACTACAGAGGGATAACTAGGCTAACTACAGAGGGATAACTAGGCTAACTACAGAGGGATAAGTAGGCTAACTACAGAGGGATAACTAGGCTAACTACAGAGGGATAACTAGGCTAACTACAGAGGGATAACTAGGCTAACTACAGAGGGATAACTAGGCTAACCACAGAGGGATAACTAGGCTAACTACAGAGGGATAACTAGGCTAACCACAGAGGGATAACTAGGCTAACTACAGAGGGATAACTAGGCTAACTACAGAGGGCTAACTAGGCTAACTACAGAGGGATAACTAGGCTAACTACAGAGGGATAACTAGGCTAACCACAGAGGGATAACTAGGCTAACTACAGAGGGATAACTAGGCTAACTACAGAGGGATAACTAGGCTAACCACAGAGGGATAACTAGGCTAACTACAGAGGGATAACTAGGCTAACCACAGAGGGATAACTAGGCTAACCACAGAGGGATAACTAGGCTAACTACAGAGGGATAACTAGGCTAACTACAGAGGGATAACTAGGCTAACTACAGAGGGATAACTAGGCTAACCACAGAGGGATAACTAGGCTAACTACAGAGGGATAACTAGGCTAACTACAGGCTGGACCAGTTCAGACCTGATCTACTGTTTAACCCCTCATCCATGGACCTGAGGGCGTGACCTAACCTGAGACACATCACACCTGTTTGGGTCTTGATGATGAGCTTAAGAACTGCTGCTCTAGATCAGGCTGCCTCCTCGGTCATTCATTCCTTCTTCCAAAGAAGCCTCCAGTGTTACAGGAGAGACGGCAGCTAAACTTGAACTTGACCCCGTCAGACCAGCCCAGTTTGACCTCTGACATGCCAACCGTTGAAAAGCTCCAACCTGTTATCAGTCAAAGCTCTTTTACAGGAGTGTTTGAGGTCTGACCCTAGGGCTCGTGTTAATGACCTTTAAACACCAGCCGAAGCTTCCTCTTTGTGTTTCTACAGAAACATGAAGCTCGTTTCTTGCACCGTCTTAAATGTTAACTTCCCTCTCTCACTTTAAAGCTCCTTCCTGTGAAACGCATGACACTGGTACCAACATGCAAACTGGAGGAGTGCACGTGGACCGATGTGTACAACAAACAGATGATGGAAGCCTCCGGAGAACTGAAACCTGCATAAGCATAATACAGCTGGGAGACATGGTTAAAGGTTAGTCTACATTTCAGAGGGAAACATCAGCTGCTGGCACTCTGATGAGGAATGTAAAGAATCCTGTTGAGCTAAACGTCAGAATGAGTTTCACTCTTAAAGGCCTCTGCACACTCAGTCTGAAATGTTCAAACAAAGACGTGAAAATAGGTTACTCTGGTTAATCCCTGAAAACATTGGTTTAGTTTGTTAATATCTGTTTACTAACACTACTGTGGAAACAGGAAGTACTTAATCTGGAAGACTGATTCACATCCCCTCACATCCATGTGGGCAACACCCCAGCAGACCACAGCTGTTCACCCAAATCTAATAATCTGATAATCTCTGAGATTATTAGTTTTAGTACATGTATTAACTTTATTTAGATTATTAAGGTCATAGTTCCAGTAGGTGACACAGATTAGGATCATTAAGGTCATAGTTCAAGCAGGTGACACAGATTAGGATCATTAAGGTCATAGTTCCAGCAGGGGACACAGATTAGGATTATTAAAGTCATAGTTCCAGCAGGTGACACAGATTAGGATCATTAAAGTCATAGTTCCAGCAGGGGACACAGATTAGGATCATTAAGGTCATAGTTCCAGCAGGTGACACAGATTAGGATTATTAAGGTCATAGTTCCAGCAGGTGACACAGATTAGGATTATTAAGGTCATAGTTCAAGCAGGTGACACAGATTAGGATTATTAAGGTCATAGTTCCAGTAGGTGACACAGATTAGGATCATTAAGGTCATAGTTCCAGCAGGGGACACAGATTAGGATCATTAAGGTCATAGTTCCAGCAGGGGACACAGATTAGGATTATTAAGGTCATAGTTCCAGCAGGGGACACAGATTAGGATCATTAAGGTCATAGTTCCAGCAGGGGACACAGATTAGGATCATTAAGGTCATAGTTCCAGCAGGGGACACAGATTAGGATCATTAAGGTCATAGTTCCAGTAGGTGACACAGATTAGGATCATTAAGGTCATAGTTCCAGCAGGGGACACAGATTAGGATTATTAAGGTCATAGTTCCAGCAGGTGACACAGATTAGGATCATTAAGGTCATAGTTCCAGCAGGTGACACAGATTAGGATCATTAAGGTCATAGTTCCAGCAGGTCACACAGATTAGGATCATTAAGGTCATAGTTCCAGCAGGTCACACAGATTAGGATCATTAAGGTCATAGTTCCAGTAGGTGACACAGATTAGGATCATTAAGGTCACAGTTCCAGTAGGTGACACAGATTAGGATCATTAAGGTCATAGTTCCAGTAGGTGACACAGATTAGGATCATTAAGGTCATAGTTCCAGTAGGTGACACAGATTAGGATCATTAAGGTCATAGTTCCAGTAGGTGACACAGATTAGGATCATTAAGGTCATAGTTCCAGTAGGTGACACAGATTAGGATCATTAAGGTCATAGTTCCAGTAGGTGACACAGATTAGGATTATTAAGGTCATAGTTCCAGCAGGGGACACAGATTAGGATTATTAAGGTCATAGTTCCAGTAGGTGACACAGATTAGGATCATTAAGGTCATAGTTCCAGTAGGTGACACAGATTAGGATTATTAAGGTCATAGTTCCAGTAGGTGACACAGATTAGGATTATTAAGGTCATAGTTCCAGTAGGTGACACAGATTAGGATTATTAAGGTCATAGTTCCAGTAGGTGTGTCTGTGGTTGTGACCTTGTAAAGTAAAACCCCAGCAAACATCTGTCCAGAGGACCTCTGTTGTTTAGCTCACATGTTCCTGTCCACACTCTGCCACTCTCACCTGTCCACAGGTGTTCCTCAGAGGTGGAGGTGCTGCCTGCTGACAGATGTGTCATTTACTGTTCTTTAACTGCTGCTAACCGTTGCTGTGTTTGTTTCTTTCTCCCAGCCTGGTTCAGGTCAGTGTTTCAGTGCTGTCGCCATCACTCTATCTGGTTTCTCAGTAACACTATCAGACAGAGAGACGCTCACATCTGACCTCCTGGGCTTCCTGGAAAACTGTCTGACATGTGAGGACCCAGTCACACCTCTGCTGGAGCAGGAGCCTGAAACACACACCGCCTAATACTACTCTACTGTACACTACTACTCAGGGGCCACATCATTAAAAACAGGCATGATTCTGTAGTGAAATCCCTGCATGGGCTCAGGAACATTCCAGAAATCATCGTCTGTCAACACAGTTGGCCGTGCCATCCACCAATGACAGTTAAAGCTGGATCATGGAGAGAGGAAGCCATATGTGACCAGGATCCAGAAACACCGTGGTCCGTCTTCTCTGGACCAAAGCTCATTTAACATGGACTGAGGAAACATGGAAAACTGTTCTGTGGTCTGAGGAAACATGGAAAACTGTTCTGTGGTCAGAGGAAACATGGAAAACTGTTCTGTGGTCAGAGGAAACCACAGACTCCATGTCCTGTGGACTAAAGAGGATCTGGAGCATCCAGCTTGTTCTCCTGGCTCAGGTCTAAAGCCTGCATCTCTGATGGTATGGGGTTGCATTAGTGCCTATGGCGTGGGCAGCTCTAACATCTGGAAAGGAACTATCAATGCTGAACAGTAGAGAGAGCTTTTAGAGCAACGTATGCTCCCATCCAGACAACGTCTCTGTCAGCAAGACCATGCTAAACCACATACCACATCCATCACAACAGCATGGCTTCACAGGAGGAGAGTCCAGGTCCTGAACTGGTCTGCCTGCAGTCCAGACCTTTCACCACCAGAAAACATTTGGAGACTCAGAAAAGAAGGAGGACCCAGGACTGTTGAGCAGCTAGAATCCTACATCAGACAAGAATGGGACAACATTCCTCTCCATCAGCTGGTCTCCTCACTTCCAGACGTTAACAGACTGTTGTTAAAGAAGAGAGGATGCTACACAAAGATAAACATGGATTTGTTTACATGAAGCTGGCTGCTGAGCAAAGATAGAGTTTGTTAAAATCAGAGTTTTGTCTCATTATTTTGGTCTGATTGAGGATTTAATCTGAGGTCTCTTATCCTCAGATACAGTCATGTTTTGTTGTTTTCCTCTATCCTGACATGAACTTTCTGTTTATGAGCTTCTAATCAGACCTCAGTCCACAGCAGCATGCTCGTTTCTCATCTCCCCACTCTCTTAGCGCCTCTCACACATGTAAAGTTCCTCTTCCTCTCACGTTTTCTCTCGTGAGTCCAACAATATCAGCTTTTTTTTTAACACAGAGGGGGTCAGTCTCTGTGAATACCAGCAGCATGTCCACATTTGTGAATGAAAGAACTTCTGTCCTCTTCCTCCTCTTTTTTTCTCTCGCTCTCGCTCTCTCTGGAATTTTTCTCTTGGCTCGGCTCCAGGAAATGCTCGGTGGCGGGAAAACACACAGAACCACAGCACACACACATACACCACACTGTAAAAAGTGACTACAGTAAAAATAAGTCCCTGTAAACACCAGGGTCGGCATTTTTACCAGGAGGATGATGGTTCAGGTTTGAACATGAGAAGGAACAAAATGAAGAAAGCTTGACATCAAACCTGAACTGAAGCTGAAAATGAGAATTAAAGACCTCTGAGGCTCCTGTGTCCCTCTCCTCCATCCCTCATCTCCACCCCCTCAGTGAAATAAATCCATGTATTTGCTGTTGTTGTTATTGAAATTATGTTGATTATAATTAATATTAAATATTGTTCAGCCAGGTTGGTTTGAACACAATCTGTTCTGTAAACAGGGCCAAGCTGAGGAGAGGAAGACAAACAGAAGGATGTTCCCTCAAACTAAAGCTCTTACTCACATCAGTGTCTTTGACATCATTCTTAGAAGGACAGAAGCTGGTGAATTTGAGGAAACAACAACCCTAAAATTGAAGCTCATAAAAGATTTGCATTATGTTTAAAGAACTCACTGAACTCAGCAGCAGATCCTGTTTAAATGAAAATATCTGTTAGCCACATTAGACAGAGAGAGAGAGAAATGCTCGACCGCCCCCAGACTGAAACACTGGCCAATCATGAATGAGAAGGTTTTTAATTCTAAAGATCAGAACAGAGATTTATTCTCTGTTATAACCCTGTCACTACAGGAGGGAAATACTAACACACTAACTGTTAACCTGATAACACACACCCAATTCCACAAAAGTTGGGACAATATGTCAAGCTAAATAAAGACAGAATGCAATGCGTTTCAAATCTCACCAATCATAAAACACTATCACCTCCTTTTCGTTGTATTTTTGGTCGTTTTTACTCCTCTATCAGGAGAAAGGACAGCGGATGACCTGAGGAGAGAGGGAGCTGCAGAAAGCACTAGACGGAGCTACAGCTCCATCCTGAACCGCGTTTGGAATGTTAACAAAACAAACGCACACATCAGCTGTGACACTCCTGGATTCATCTCATGAGATAAGGTGAGACTAGGTGAGATTAGATGAGACTAGGTGAGACTAGGTGAGACTAGGTGAGATTAGATGAGACTAGGTGAGACTAGGTGAGACTAGGTGAGATTAGATGAGACTAGGAGAGACTAGGTGAGATTAGGTGAGACTAGGTGAAACTAGGTGAGATTAGATGAGACTAGGTGAGACTAGATGAGACTAGGTGAGACTAGGTGAGATTAGGTGAGATTAGGTGAGACTAGGTGAGATTAGATGAGACTAGGTGAGATTAGATGAGACTAGGTGAGACTATGTGAGACTAGGTGAGATTAGATGAGACTAGGTGAGATTAGATGAGACTAGGTGAGACTAGGTGAGATTAGATGAGACTAGGAGAGACTAGGTGAGATTAGATGAGACTAGGTGAGACTAGGTGAGATTAGATGAGACTAGGTGAGACTAGATGAGATTAGATGAGACTAGGTGAGATTAGATGAGACTAGGTGAGACTAGGTGAGATTAGATGAGACTAGGTGAGATTAGATGAGACTACGTGAGATTAGGTGAGATTAGATGAGACTAGGTGAGACTAGGTGAGGTGAGCCTAGATGAGACTAGGTGTGACTAGGTGAGATTAGATGAGACTAGGTGAGACTAGGTGAGATTAGGTGAGACTAGGTGAGATTAGATGAGACTAGATGAGACTAGGTGAGACTAGGTGAGACTAGATGAGATTAGATGAGACTAGGTGAGACTAGGTGAGATTAGATGAGACTAGGTGAGACTAGGTGAGATTAGATGAGACTACGTGAGATTAGGTGAGATTAGATGAGACTAGGTGAGACTAGGTGAGATTAGGTGAGACTAGGTGAGACTAGGTGAGATTAGATGAGACTAGGTGAGACTAGGTGAGATTAGATGAGACTAGGTGAGACTAGGTGAGATTAGATGAGACTAGGTGAGATAAGATGAGACTACGTGAGATTAGGTGAGATTAGATGAGACTAGGTGAGACTAGGTGAGACTAGGTGAGATTAGATGAGACTAGGTTGAGACTAGGTGAGACTAGGTGAGATTAGGTGAGACTAGTTTAAAACAGGCAGATTTGGTGAGACTAGGTGAGATTAGGTGAGACTAGGTGAGATTAGGTGAGATTAGGTGAGACTAGGTGAGACTAGGTGAGATTAGGTGAGACTAGGTGAGATTAGGTGAGACTAGGTGAGATTAGGTGAGACTAGGTGAGACTAGGTGAGATTAGGTGAGACTAGGTGAGATTAGGTGAGACTAGGTGAGATTAGGTGAGACTAGGTGAGATTAGATGAGACTAGGTGAGATTAGATGAGACTAGGTGAGATTAGGTGAGACTAGGTGAGATTAGGTGAGACTAGGTGAGATTAGGTGAGACTAGGTGAGATTAGATGAGACTAGGTGAGATTAGATGAGACTAGGTGAGATTAGATGAGACTAGGTGAGATTAGATGAGACTAGGTGAGATTAGATGAGACTAGGTGAGACTAGGTGAGATTAGATGAGACTAGGAGAGACTAGGTGAGATTAGATGAGACTAGGTGAGACTAGGTGAGATTAGATGAGACTAGGTGAGACTAGATGAGATTAGATGAGACTAGGTGAGATTAGATGAGACTAGGTGAGACTAGGTGAGATTAGATGAGACTAGGTGAGATTAGATGAGACTACGTGAGATTAGGTGAGATTAGATGAGACTAGGTGAGACTAGGTGAGACTAGGTGAGATAAGATGAGACTAGGTGGGACTAGGTGAGATTAGATGAGACTAGGTGAGACTAGGTGAGATTAGGTGAGACTAGGTGAGATTAGATGAGACTAGATGAGACTAGGTGAGACTAGGTGAGACTAGATGAGATTAGATGAGACTAGGTGAGACTAGGTGAGATTAGATGAGACTAGGTGAGACTAGGTGAGATTAGATGAGACTAGGTGAGATTAGGTGAGATTAGATGAGACTAGGTGAGACTAGGTGAGATTAGGTGAGACTAGGTGAGACTAGGTGAGATTAGATGAGACTAGGTGAGACTAGGTGAGATTAGATGAGACTAGGTGAGACTAGGTGAGATTAGATGAGACTAGGTGAGATAAGATGAGACTACGTGAGATTAGGTGAGATTAGATGAGACTAGGTGAGACTAGGTGAGACTAGGTGAGATTAGATGAGACTAGGTGAGATTAGGTTAGATAAAGTGAGACTAGGTGAGACTAGGTGAGATTAGGTGAGACTGGGTTTAAAACAGGCGAAATTTGGTGAGACTAGGTGAGATTAGGTGAGACTAGGTGAGATTAGGTGAGATTAGGTGAGACTAGGTGAGACTAGGTGAGATTAGGTGAGACTAGGTGAGATTAGGTGAGACTAGGTGAGATTAGGTGAGACTAGGTGAGACTAGGTGAGATTAGGTGAGACTAGGTGAGATTAGGTGAGACTAGGTGAGATTAGGTGAGACTAGGTGAGATTAGATGAGACTAGGTGAGATTAGATGAGACTAGGTGAGATTAGGTGAGACTAGGTGAGATTAGGTGAGACTAGGTGAGATTAGGTGAGACTAGGTGAGATTAGATGAGACTAGGTGAGATTAGATGAGACTAGGTGAGACTATGTGAGACTAGGTGAGATTAGATGAGACTAGGTGAGATTAGATGAGACTAGGTGAGACTAGGTGAGATTAGATGAGACTAGGAGAGACTAGGTGAGATTAGATGAGACTAGGTGAGACTAGGTGAGATTAGATGAGACTAGGTGAGACTAGATGAGATTAGATGAGACTAGGTGAGACTAGGTGAGACTAGGTGAGATTAGATGAGACTAGGTGAGATTAGATGAGACTAGGTGAGATTAGGTGAGACTAGGTGAGATTAGGTGAGACTAGGTGAGATTAGGTGAGACTAGGTGAGATTAGGTGAGACTAGGTGAGATTAGATGAGACTAGGTGAGATTAGATGAGACTAGGTGAGACTATGTGAGACTAGGTGAGATTAGATGAGACTAGGTGAGATTAGATGAGACTAGGTGAGACTAGGTGAGATTAGATGAGACTAGGAGAGACTAGGTGAGATTAGATGAGACTAGGTGAGACTAGGTGAGATTAGATGAGACTAGGTGAGACTAGATGAGATTAGATGAGACTAGGTGAGACTAGGTGAGATTAGATGAGACTAGGTGAGACTAGGTGAGATTAGATGAGACTAGGTGAGATTAGATGAGACTACGTGAGATTAGGTGAGATTAGATGAGACTAGGTGAGACTAGGTGAGACTAGGTGAGATAAGATGAGACTAGGTGGGACTAGGTGAGATTAGATGAGACTAGGTGAGACTAGGTGAGATTAGGTGAGACTAGGTGAGATTAGATGAGACTAGATGAGACTAGGTGAGACTAGGTGAGACTAGATGAGATTAGATGAGACTAGGTGAGACTAGGTGAGATTAGATGAGACTAGGTGAGACTAGGTGAGATTAGATGAGACTACGTGAGATTAGGTGAGATTAGATGAGACTAGGTGAGACTAGGTGAGATTAGGTGAGACTAGGTGAGACTAGGTGAGATTAGATGAGACTAGGTGAGACTAGGTGAGATTAGATGAGACTAGGTGAGACTAGGTGAGATTAGATGAGACTAGGTGAGATAAGATGAGACTACGTGAGATTAGGTGAGATTAGATGAGACTAGGTGAGACTAGGTGAGACTAGGTGAGATTAGATGAGACTAGGTGAGATTAGGTTAGATAAAGTGAGACTAGGTGAGACTAGGTGAGATTAGGTGAGACTGGGTTTAAAACAGGCGAAATTTGGTGAGACTAGGTGAGATTAGGTGAGACTAGGTGAGATTAGGTGAGATTAGGTGAGACTAGGTGAGATTAGGTGAGACTAGGTGAGATTAGGTGAGACTAGGTGAGATTAGGTGAGACTAGGTGAGACTAGGTGAGATTAGGTGAGACTGGGTGAGATTAGGTGAGACTAGGTGAGACTAGGTGAGATTTGGTTAGATAAAGTGAGACTAGGTGAGACTAGGTGAGATTAGGTGAGACTAGGTGACACTAGGTGAGACTAGGTGAGATTAGGTGAGACTGGGTTTAGAACAGGTGAAATTAGGTGAGACTAGGTGAGACTAGGTGAGATTAGGTGAGATTAGGTGAGATTAGGTGAGACTAGGTGAGACTAGGTGAGACTAAGTGAGATTAGGTGAGACTAGGTGAGATTAGGTGAGATTAGGTGAGATTAGGTGAGATTAGGTGAGACTAGGTGAGATTAGGTGAGATTAGGTGAGACTAGGTGAGACTAAGTGAGATTAGGTGAGACTAGGTGAGATTAGGTGAGACTAGGTGAGATTAGGTGAGACTAGGTGAGATTAGGTGAGATTAGGTGAGATTAGGTGAGACTAGGTGAGATTAGGTGAGACTAGGTGAGACTAGGTGAGACTAAGTGAGATTAGGTGAGACTAGGTGAGACTAGGTGAGATTAGGTGAGACTAGGTGAGATTAGGTGAGACTAGGTGAGACTAGGTGAGATTAGGTGAGACTAGGTGAGATTAGGTGAGATTAGGTGAGATTAGGTGAGATTAGGTGAGACTAGGTGAGATTAGGTGAGACTAGGTGAGATTTGGTTAGATAAAGTGAGACTAGGTGAGACTAGGTGAGATTAGGTGAGACTAGGTGACACTAGGTGAGACTAGGTGAGATTAGGTGAGACTGGGTTTAGAACAGGTGAAATTAGGTGAGACTAGGTGAGACTAGGTGAGATTAGGTGAGATTAGGTGAGATTAGGTGAGACTAGGTGAGACTAGGTGAGACTAAGTGAGATTAGGTGAGACTAGGTGAGATTAGGTGAGATTAGGTGAGATTAGGTGAGACTAGGTGAGATTAGGTGAGATTAGGTGAGACTAGGTGAGACTAAGTGAGATTAGGTGAGACTAGGTGAGATTAGGTGAGACTAGGTGAGATTAGGTGAGACTAGGTGAGATTAGGTGAGATTAGGTGAGATTAGGTGAGACTAGGTGAGATTAGGTGAGACTAGGTTAGACTAGGTGAGACTAAGTGAGATTAGGTGAGACTAGGTGAGACTAGGTGAGATTAGGTGAGACTAGGTGAGATTAGGTGAGACTAGGTGAGACTAGGTGAGATTAGGTGAGACTAGGTGAGACTGGGTGAGATTAGGTGAGATTAGGTGAGATTAGGTGAGACTAGGTGAGATTAGGTGAGACTAGGTGAGACTATTTTAGACTAGGTGAGATTAGGTGAGTCTAGGTGAGATTAGGTTAGATAAAGTGAGACTAGGTGAGACTAGGTGAGATTAGGTGAGACTAGGTGAGACTAGGTGACACTAGGTGAGACTAGGTGAGATTAGGTGAGACTGGGTTTAAAACAGGCGAAATTAGGTGAGACTAGGTGAGACTAGGTGAGACTAGGTGAGACTAGGTGAGATTAGGTGAGACTAGGTGAGATCAGGTGAGACCAGGTGAGACTAGGTGAGATTAGGTGAGACTAGGTGAGATTAGGTGAGACTAGGTGAGACTAGGTGAGATTAGGTGAGATTAGGTGAGATTAGGTGAGACTAGGTGAGACTAGGTGAGACTAGGTGAGACTAAGTGAGATTAGGTGAGACTAGGTGAGACTAAGTGAGATAAGGTGAGACTAGGTGAGACTAAGTGAGATTAGGTGAGACTAGGTGAGATTAGGTGAGATTAGGTGAGACTAGGTGAGATTAGGTGAGACTAGGTGAGACTAAGTGAGATTAGGTGAGACTAGGTGAGATCAGGTGAGACTAGGTGAGACTAGGTGAGAGTAGGTGAGAGTAGGTGAGACTAGGTGAGATTAGGTAAGATAAAGTGAGACTAGATGAGACTAGGTGAGATTAGGTGAGACTAGGTGAGACTAGGTGACACTAGGTGACACTAGGTGAGATTAGGTGAGACTGGGTTTAAAACAGGCGAAATTAGGTGAGACTAGGTGAGACTAGGTGAGACTAGATGAGATTAGGTGAGACTAGGTGAGACTAGGTGAGACTAGGTGAGACTAGGTGAGACTAAGTGAGATTAGGTGAGACTAGGTGAGACTAAGTGAGATTAGGTGAGACTAGGTGAGACTAGGTGAGATTAGGTGAGATTAGGTGAGACTAGGTGAGATTAGGTGAGACTAGGTGAGACTAGGTGAGACTAGGTGAGACTAGATGAGATTAGGTGAGACTAGGTGAGACTAGGTGAGACTAGGTGAGATTAGGTGAGACTAGGTGAGACTAGGTGAGACTAGGTGAGATTAGGTGAGACTAGGTGAGACTAGGTGAGACTAGGTGAGATTAGGTGAGACTGGGTTTAAAACAGGCGAAATTAGGTGAGACTAGGTGAGACTAGGTGAGACTAGATGAGATTAGGTGAGACTAGGTGAGACTAGGTGAGACTAGGTGAGACTAGGTGAGATCAGGTGAGACTAGGTGAGATTAGGTGAGATTAGGGGAGACTAGGTGAGATTAGGTGAGACTAGGTGAGACTAGGTGAGACTAAGTGAGATAAGGTGAGACTAGGTGAGATCAGGTGAGACTAGGTGAGACTAGGTGAGATTAGGTGAGACTGGGTTTAAAACAGGCGAAATTAGGTGAGACTAGGTGAGATTAGGTGAGACTAGGTGAGATTAGGTGAGATTAGGTGAGACTAGGTGAGACTAGGTGAGACTAGGTGAGATTAGGTGAGATTAGGTGAGATTAGGTGAGACTAGGTGAGATTAGGTGAGACTAGGTGAGATTAGGTGAGACTAGGTGAGATTAGGTGAGACTAGGTGAGACTAGGTTAGACTAGGTGAGAGTAGGTTAGACTAGGTGAGATTAGGTTAGATAAAGTGAGACTAGGTGAGACTAGGTGAGATTAGGTGAGACTAGGTGACACTAGGTGAGACTAGGTGAGATTAGGTGAGACTGGGTTTAGAACAGGCGAAATTAGGTGAGACTAGGTGAGACTAGGTGAGATTAGGTGAGACTAGGTGAGATTAGGTGAGACTAGGTGAGATTAGGTGAGACTAGGTGAGACTAGGTGAGACTAGGTGAGACTAAGTGAGATTAGGTGAGACTAGGTGAGACTAAGTGAGATTAGGTGAGACTAGGTGAGACTAGGTGAGATTAGGTGAGATTAGGTGAGACTAGGTGAGACTAGGTGAGACTAGGTGAGACTAGATGAGATTAGGTGAGACTAGGTGAGACTAGGTGAGACTAGGTGAGATTAGGTGAGACTAGGTGAGACTAGGTGAGACTAGGTGAGATTAGGTGAGACTAGGTGAGACTAGGTGAGACTAGGTGAGATTAGGTGAGACTGGGTTTAAAACAGGCGAAATTAGGTGAGACTAGGTGAGACTAGGTGAGACTAGATGAGATTAGGTGAGACTAGGTGAGACTAGGTGAGACTAGGTGAGATCAGGTGAGACTAGGTGAGACTAGGTGAGATTAGGTGAGACTAGGTGAGATTAGGTGAGACTAGGTGAGACTAGGTGAGACTAGGTGAGATTAGGTGAGACTAGGTGAGATCAGGTGAGACTAGGTGAGACTAGGTGAGACTAGGTGAGACTAAGTGAGATTAGGTGAGACTAGGTGAGACTAGGTGAGACTAAGTGAGATTAGGTGAGACTAGGTGAGATTAGGTGAGATTAGGTGAGACTAGGTGAGATTAGGTGAGACTAGGTGAGACTAGGTGAGACTAAGTGAGATTAGGTGAGACTAGGTGAGATCAGGTGAGACTAGGTGAGACTAGGTGAGATTAGGTGAGACTGGGTTTAAAACAGGCGAAATTAGGTGAGACTAGGTGAGATTAGGTGAGACTAGGTGAGATTAGGTGAGATTAGGTGAGACTAGGTGAGACTAGGTGAGACTAGGTGAGATTAGGTGAGACTAGGTGAGATTAGGTGAGACTAGGTGAGATTAGGTGAGACTAGGTGAGATTAGGTGAGACTAGGTGAGATTAGGTGAGACTAGGTGAGACTAGGTGAGACTAGGTGAGAGTAGGTTAGACTAGGTGAGATTAGGTTAGATAAAGTGAGACTAGGTGAGACTAGGTGAGAATAGGTGAGACTAGGTGAGACTAGGTGAGACTAGGTGAGAATAGGTGCGACTGGGTTTAGAGACAGGTGAGAATTAGGTGAGACTAGGTGAGACTAGGTGAGATTAGGTGAGACTAGATGAGACTAGGTGAGATTAGGTGAGAGTAGGTGAGACTAGGTGAGATTAGGTGAGACTAAGTGAGATTAGGTGAGACTAGGTGAGATTAGGTGAGACTAGGTGAGATTAGGTGAGATTAGGTGACAATAGGTGAGACTAGGTGACACTAGGTGAGATTAGGTGAGATTAGGTGAGACTAGGTGAGACTAGGTGAGACTGAGTGAGATTAGGTGAGACCAGGTGAGACTAGGTGAGATTAGGTGAGACTAGGTGACACTAGGTGAGATTAGGTGAGATTAGGTGAGATTAGGTGAGACTAGGTGAGACTAGGTGAGACTGAGTGAGATTAGGTGAGACTAGGTGAGATTAGGTGAGACTGAGTGAGATTAGGTGAGACTAGGTGAGACTAGGTGAGACTAGGTGAGACTAGGTGAGACTAAGTGAGATTAGGTGAGACTAGGTGAGACTAAGTGAGATTAGGTGAGACTAGGTGAGACTAGGTGAGATTAGGTGAGATTAGGTGAGACTAGGTGAGATTAGGTGAGACTAGGTGAGACTAGGTGAGACTAGGTGAGACTAGATGAGATTAGGTGAGACTAGGTGAGACTAGGTGAGACTAGGTGAGATTAGGTGAGACTAGGTGAGACTAGGTGAGATTAGGTGAGACTAGGTGAGACTAGGTGAGACTAGGTGAGATTAGGTGAGACTGGGTTTAAAACAGGCGAAATTAGGTGAGACTAGGTGAGACTAGGTGAGACTAGATGAGATTAGGTGAGACTAGGTGAGACTAGGTGAGACTAGGTGAGACTAGGTGAGATCAGGTGAGACTAGGTGAGATTAGGTGAGATTAGGGGAGACTAGGTGAGATTAGGTGAGACTAGGTGAGACTAGGTGAGACTAAGTGAGATAAGGTGAGACTAGGTGAGATCAGGTGAGACTAGGTGAGACTAGGTGAGATTAGGTGAGACTGGGTTTAAAACAGGCGAAATTAGGTGAGACTAGGTGAGATTAGGTGAGACTAGGTGAGATTAGGTGAGATTAGGTGAGACTAGGTGAGACTAGGTGAGACTAGGTGAGATTAGGTGAGATTAGGTGAGATTAGGTGAGACTAGGTGAGATTAGGTGAGACTAGGTGAGATTAGGTGAGACTAGGTGAGATTAGGTGAGACTAGGTGAGACTAGGTTAGACTAGGTGAGAGTAGGTTAGACTAGGTGAGATTAGGTTAGATAAAGTGAGACTAGGTGAGACTAGGTGAGATTAGGTGAGACTAGGTGACACTAGGTGAGACTAGGTGAGATTAGGTGAGACTGGGTTTAGAACAGGCGAAATTAGGTGAGACTAGGTGAGACTAGGTGAGATTAGGTGAGACTAGGTGAGATTAGGTGAGACTAGGTGAGATTAGGTGAGACTAGGTGAGACTAGGTGAGACTAGGTGAGACTAAGTGAGATTAGGTGAGACTAGGTGAGACTAAGTGAGATTAGGTGAGACTAGGTGAGACTAGGTGAGATTAGGTGAGATTAGGTGAGACTAGGTGAGACTAGGTGAGACTAGATGAGATTAGGTGAGACTAGGTGAGACTAGGTGAGACTAGGTGAGATTAGGTGAGACTAGGTGAGACTAGGTGAGACTAGGTGAGATTAGGTGAGACTAGGTGAGACTAGGTGAGACTAGGTGAGATTAGGTGAGACTGGGTTTAAAACAGGCGAAATTAGGTGAGACTAGGTGAGACTAGGTGAGACTAGATGAGATTAGGTGAGACTAGGTGAGACTAGGTGAGACTAGGTGAGATCAGGTGAGACTAGGTGAGACTAGGTGAGATTAGGTGAGACTAGGTGAGATTAGGTGAGACTAGGTGAGACTAGGTGAGACTAGGTGAGATTAGGTGAGACTAGGTGAGATCAGGTGAGACTAGGTGAGACTAGGTGAGACTAGGTGAGACTAAGTGAGATTAGGTGAGACTAGGTGAGACTAGGTGAGACTAAGTGAGATTAGGTGAGACTAGGTGAGATTAGGTGAGATTAGGGGAGACTAGGTGAGATTAGGTGAGACTAGGTGAGACTAGGTGAGACTAAGTGAGATTAGGTGAGACTAGGTGAGATCAGGTGAGACTAGGTGAGACTAGGTGAGATTAGGTGAGACTGGGTTTAAAACAGGCGAAATTAGGTGAGACTAGGTGAGATTAGGTGAGACTAGGTGAGATTAGGTGAGATTAGGTGAGACTAGGTGAGACTAGGTGAGACTAGGTGAGATTAGGTGAGATTAGGTGAGATTAGGTGAGACTAGGTGAGATTAGGTGAGACTAGGTGAGATTAGGTGAGACTAGGTGAGATTAGGTGAGACTAGGTGAGACTAGGTTAGACTAGGTGAGAGTAGGTTAGACTAGGTGAGATTAGGTTAGATAAAGTGAGACTAGGTGAGACTAGGTGAGATTAGGTGAGACTAAGTGACACTAGGTGAGACTAGGTGAGATTAGGTGAGACTGGGTTTAGAACAGGCGAAATTAGGTGAGACTAGGTGAGACTAGGTGAGATTAGGTGAGACTAGATGAGACTAGGTGAGATTAGGTGAGATTAGGTGAGACTAGGTGAGATTAGGTGAGACTAAGTGAGATTAGGTGAGACTAGGTGAGATTAGGTGAGACTAGGTGAGATTAGGTGAGATTAGGTGAGATTAGGTGAGACTAGGTGACACTAGGTGAGATTAGGTGAGATTAGGTGAGACTAGGTGAGACTAGGTGAGACTGAGTGAGATTAGGTGAGACCAGGTGAGACTAGGTGAGATTAGGTGAGACTAGGTGACACTAGGTGAGATTAGGTGAGATTAGGTGAGATTAGGTGAGACTAGGTGAGACTAGGTGAGACTGAGTGAGATTAGGTGAGACTAGGTGAGATTAGGTGAGACTGAGTGAGATTAGGTGAGACTAGGTGAGACTAGGTGAGATTAGGTGAGATTAGGTGAGATTAGGTGAGATTAGGTGAGACTAGGTGAGACTAGGTGAGACTAGGTGAGATTAGGTGAGACTAGGTGAGATTAGGTGAGACTAGGTGAGACAAGGTGAGACTAAGTGAGATTAGGTGAGACTAGGTGAGACTAGGTGAGATTAGGTGAGACTAGGTGAGATTAGGTGAGACTAGGTGAGACTAGGTGAGATTAGGTGAGACTAGGTGAGACTGGGTGAGATTAGGTGAGATTAGGTTAGATTAGGTGAGACTAGGTGAGATTAGGTGAGACTAGGTGAGACTAGGTGAGATTAGGTGAGACTAGGTGAGACTAGGTGAGATTAGGTGAGACTAGGTGAGATTAGGTGAGACTAGGTGAGATTAGGTGAGACTAGGTGAGACTAGGTGAGATTAGGTTAGATAAAGTGAGACTAGGTGAGACTAGGTGAGATTAGGTGAGACTAGGTGAGACTAGGTGAGATTAGGTGAGACTAGGTGAGACTAGGTGAGATTAGGTGAGACTAGGTGAGATTAGGTGAGACTAGGTGAGACTAGGTGAGATTAGGTGAGACTAGGTGAGACTGGGTGAGATTAGGTGAGATTAGGTGAGATTAGGTGAGACTAGGTGAGATTAGGTGAGACTAGGTGAGATTAGGTGAGAGTAGGTGAGACTAGGTGAGACTAGGTGAGATTAGGTGAGACTAGGTG